>NW_027420853.1:0-45423 GCF_009905375.1 Apium graveolens | reverse complement strand
GAAGGCATGTAATGGTAGAATCCTCTACACCCATCCTCTCTCACTCTAATTTTTATCATGTACTGATGTATCATAACCAATCCCCTTGAAATACCTGTAGAAAACAATTAATTAGAAAAAAATTAACTATGATTATTTATTTATTCAGAGGAGGAGTAAGGAAATATACCTTGCCAATCTTGATTTACATGTGGAGGGTGGTTTTCTTTATTGTCTTCTTCATCTTCGAATATGTTCATCACTGTTTAGTGTAAATTTGAGTCTCTATGAAATAGATGGGGGCGGCTGACAGTCAAATGTAGGGTTTGTGAAAAGATAACACTCTTTTTATAGGGAAATTTCCTATATAATTACTAATTTTATTAAGATTTTTTTTAAATTCTTAATGTTGTATATCTTTATTTATTTTATTTCATAGTCAAAATTTCACAATTATTTTGAAAGTTAGTGTTTGGTTCCACTTTTTAATCCTTCGAACATATTATAAGTGCACCGTTGTTATTTAATAAATATGATGTCATATAATTTGCAATATAACACTTTTAATATTTTTATTATAAACTAATTAACAATAAACATCCTAAATAAAATGTAAAAAAATAAATATGACATATCAAATTTTAGTTTTGATTAGTTTAATAATGTTGTTGAAAAATAATATCCAAATTACGCGTCAACATAATTTAGACTATAGGTTTATAAAATAAATTATATATATTAGATATCGGTTATATAATTAAAAAAGAATATATAATTGGTTAATATTTATTTTATTAGATATTTTTTAAAGTGATAAATCGTAAAAGATTTTTATAACTCATAATACAAATTTAAAAAGTATACTCATACTAAAAATAAAAATTTGAAAATAAAAAAATTTATTTGCACATTACTAATAATGAAGAGTTAGATGAGAGAAGTTATATGAGATAAAATCCTGTGTAAAAGGGATAATGTATACCATATATTGTGTATCTCTCTCAATTATACTTATGGTAGAATCATATTTGTAATATACAACTTATTTATATTTACTACACATTACTAGTGGAAATAGTTGGAGTTTATCATACAAATTGATACTAATGAAAATATCATACATCAGTATGAAAATTAGTATGACAACTGAGGCAACTCCCAACAATCTGCTTAATCCCCACTCTCATACTCCAAGCCCCACATGCCTCGGCCTTTAGCCCATCAGGGGTAGCCCACTTGCCTATCCCAGACCGTACTGGAGCCATATGAGAAATTATTATGGAGTGTTGAACTAAATATTTGGTACCACTTGGTGGGTTTGTTAAATAAATTTTAAATCCACATAAGTATGATATTATTTATTTTTAGGGCCCAGCCTGCATGAATTTTTTTTTGAGCCCATCATCTAAAAAGGCTTCCTTCTAATAGAGTTAAATGGTTGTTTGTAAACTAGCAATCTCATTCCACAAATAAAAGCCTATGTAGTGACTTAATGAAAACATCTTCAATCATTAATAAAATATATAGTATGACAAAAATTAATATTTTTTATTTTATCTTCCACATACATTGTTATATTATGCACCACCAAACAAACTAGAGTGCACATCTCACCATCATTAATAATAAATAATTAGAATTTTATCTGTACTACCAACCCATACTTATTATTAGTCTTTATAATAAAATAACATCAAAATTATTAAAATACTTATTTAAGTGATATTCAATTTTCCTACTAATTCTCCTTGTGTTATACTTTACTATGTTTCTGATGTGAATTCCTAGGGGTTTCCCCACGGACCCAGTGACACAAGCTACTAAAAGCATACAAGACTCTGACAGCTACTTTGCAATAAATAGGTAGGGCACCTAGGTTCTTCGGATAGATAGCGACTTAAAGTATTTATCTGTCCAGGTTGAAGCGCGATTCTTTTGGGGGCCATATGGTTCACCCACGTAATTGACTTTCTTCTTTTATAGCACATTTTATATTTTAGCCTTAGGCTGAGCAGTCTACAAGATACAAGAAAGAAGGCAATGTCAATGCAGACTTGGTAAACCGGACTCGGCCACCTCATCTCGAGATCATTGGGATTAGAAAATCTCGGGAACATGGGAAAAAACTATTGAAAAAATACTTTGATGTTCTTCAACATAAACACCAAGTCAAATTGCTGATGTATGATGTCCGAGATGAAGAACATGTACAAGTTATGTCCCCATTTGGTGCTAAATTTACGGTTATCTTCCATATTGCACCAGTGGGCTACTTCACTATGTGTGCATATTAGGCCTCCCCATCTTCACTGCTCGAACTACCAAGTATGGCCGGACTAGCTGAAACACAGGAACAGATGTAAAAGTCATTGACCAAAAACAGGGTGAAGTAACGAGATGACTTCTCCTTTTTACTTCTCTTTTCTTTTGCGCCTACCAATATAGCTACCGATCATAACATTTCCCCAATTTTTATAAATTTTTATTTGAAATAACCCTCTGATAATTTGATTATTATTTATTTTCCTATTCATTACTTAAGTAATATATTATTCTTATTATTATGATTCAAATGCAAGTTGAGAGCACCTATTGAAATTAATACAAAAATCATTAGGGTTGCTAGGAAGTACACAACAAACCAACATGCCTCAAGTATAGAGAATTCGAGCTAGAACTCCAAAATACATTAGAAATCTTTTTCCAAACTTACTCGAATATCTTTGAATCCTAAATTGGGTCTCTTCTGCATTTTGTTGTTGGGAAACCCTTGGGATAACGGCTGTTATGCTAGTTGTTCATCCGCCTAAATTCTATCATGGTTATCATTTTTAGTTTATATATCCATCATAACTAGAGTTGTCCTACATCATTTTAATTAAAAAAATTAAATCAACAATTTTAGCTCTATTTGTGAAAACTTGACACATCTTTCATATACATATCACTGATTAAAATATTATTCATACGTCATTTGTTTCAAGTAGTTACACATTATGGTAAATGTTGGTTGTGACCATGTGTGTGTCTTACACAAATAGCTACAGAAAAAATTTGCAAGCAGGACAGACTTCGTAGATGAATGCTTAGTTTCTTCACTTAATAAAATATACTAATTCCTAAGGAATGGCTATGATAAACAACCTGCCTTGATTATTTTGAATATTATTAAAACCATACTAATAAACCTCTAAGGATAAGTCCATCTATATAGATCCATACACATGTGTATCCCAGTCAACTATGTCAATACTCAATAGGCACAAATATAGAACAAACTTGCAACAATTATAGTCTAGCTATTGAATCAGATTAAGGAATTAGTTTGGTTCTGTAATAAATATGTCCAGTTTTTCATTATAAATAGAATTTGAAGGCTTAAAACAAAACCTGAAGAAGAAAGCTCAAAAGCAAGGTAACAAAAGACAAAGAAAAATAAATAATAAATTAAACTTACTTCTTGAATTCATCCCTGCTGCATAATTGTGATGAATCAAGTCCCACCTTAAGTTGACCACTTCTGACATCTATACAATGGAGAAAGATAACAAGGATTAACAATTATGTAAATACATTACTCCAATTCACCATCAACATGTTTGCAACAATTTTAGCATACTAAGAAGACCTTGCCAGTTGTTCTTAGTTTCATCTTTAGCCGACGGAGGTAGTTTTTGTATTTATTTGATAATACCATTATAACAATTAGGTACCCCTCATGTTATAAACACACAAGTTATAACGTATAAAACTTTTTTAATGCAAAGTGCTACAGAAAAATTAATATGATTTCAAAAGTGAAGTGTTGCAAATAAACTAGAATAGATTATATATTTAAAAGTAAACTGAACATAGTACTTCAAAGCATCACAAGTTTTGCAGTCTGTTCATTTGATGCATTTATAAATTAAGATAAAGAGCCGAGATTTGATCAGATAAATAATTGAGGGTTTTGAGAAAACAAATATAAAGACTATTTGTACAAAAGAAATATGTTTGTTAAATAAGCTGCAAAAAGAAGAGAATTCTTGTAAAAACTTAATTATCCCTAAAATCATAATACCTACGTACATCGCACGTATCTTTTTGTAAACCCTACATCAAGGGCAAGTTCAAGACGCTTTGAAAATTGTAAGCTTCTTCTGCTAACCTGAAAATTTGACAGCAGATAAAGTGTTTGGTGTGAAATTCTTCTATACATGCAAATGGATGTCATCAACTCTTCCTGTATTTAAATACATGACACCTGTGATAGACTTTAGTTAGCATGAAAGAATAGAGCTTTGTACTTCTGGGTGAAACCAAAAATTACAGAAAAGAACATTTGGTTGCACAAAGTAGTCAGAGATTGTACTGATAATTATGATTTAACAAAATTTTGATCTTGCCACGGTGAAGGTGCTGCTCTCATGATGATGGGTTCCCTTTCCTACAAACCAACATCCATAAAACACACTTGTTAGAATTATGATACATTATTTAATTCAAATATATTTTAATAATTGATTGATGTTGGCCATATCTTTAGAATATTTTTGGATTATAGTTGTAGGGCTTTTAGGAGAAAAGATATGTCTGTTCGCTTATACAAAGGCCACATTATTACACTAATTGGCAAGTCCAGCCACTTTGTGAAAAAATTGGAGATAACATTTGTAGCACGATCTTATTGACTACATATCAACCTTAGAATGGAGCTAAGGATGTAATCCATCTTATTTCAGGTGACATAATGATACTGTGTTCTTTGCTCAAAGGTGGATCTTCTTTTTTACCTTTGGGGAGGGGGGGGGGGAGGGGAGGCGGGAGCTGGGGAGCAGTTTCCAAGCCCGGCAGAAATAAACGATTTATATATCTTTAGGTGTTTCTTTGTTTAGGTTGAGTACTTCAGGTTTTCACTAAAGTTAAGGTGGTCAATAGACACATCATATCTCTATGTTATTACTAATTTAATAGTGAATGTTAACATTTTCATACCAAACATCAGTTGTAAGATGATACTTGTACGAGTTAAGAATAGAAAAACTTATGTACAATTATAATTTAACTTGGGACCCCTTAAAAAATATCTGCAGGAATCAATGCATTTACTCGGACTCAGCAAGAAGTGTTCGACATGG
This sequence comes from Apium graveolens, assembly GCF_009905375.1. Taxonomy (NCBI): domain Eukaryota; kingdom Viridiplantae; phylum Streptophyta; class Magnoliopsida; order Apiales; family Apiaceae; genus Apium; species Apium graveolens. The sequence goes on along the minus strand of NW_027420853.1, from coordinate 40,324 downwards.
ATACGTGTCAAGTATCGACTCCAAATATTTGAAAAATATACATGTTTTTATTGTAAAATAAGTGTTCAAATCCGAGTGTACATGTCCAATTGTCGAGTGTCCAACACGGGTACTTGAAGGTAAGATGAAGAGCCCGAGTAATATACACAATCCTGTTGGCTGTAATTACAGAGATTGAAATACAAGATTCGAAAAAGTTCAGATCGTAAAGAAAAAATTATTCATTCCTATACTGCAGTTCATAAAGGTTAGGACACATCATATATAATCCATCCCTGTACTATGATTCATAAACGTTAAGACACAACTTATATGAACCAGCTGGGAAGATCATATTAAAAGTGATCAGGAGTTTTTGGATGGTTTTTTGGATGGTGAATGTTACTAGTGATTCATACATTATGTTGACTTGGAAAGTAACACTATCTCACATGAAATTATATAAACAGATAAAAGAAAGAAATTCAATTGTAACACAATAAAAAAGCTCGGTGCACAAACCAAATTTCTGCTTTATTTGGGTTGTGTACCTAATTCACATCCAATTATATATGTATATATAAAAATTATTGATAACTAACATAGAAGACCAAGATGGCTCAATGGCCATCATAAAATAGATTGAGCTAATTTATACTGTAGGAAATATGAAGAATACTTACGCATTAGAATATCTTTTTGATGTACTAGATTGCAAGTAGGATGAATCATTCTCAACAGTATGCTTATATTCGCAGGACAAAAACCGAAGCCTGAGGATAGCAAGGTATTGCCAGATATAAATTGCTCAATATTGCGAATACAAAAGTCCCACACATTAAATTGTAAAAGTTTTAGCCTGACTGTAGCAAAATTTTGGCACAAATTACATTACCATCAGATTTGTAAGCCTAACCTTAACAACGCAAATCTGACCATCGTGAACGACACACAAATTTTGATAGACAGCCTCCACCGTTGGATTATAGGAATGAACAATAATTTCACCCGACAATGTCTGGTGTTCGCTAGGCATATCAAAGTTGAGAAACTCTTTCACGATACTAGTTTCAAAACCAATTTTGGATAGTGCAGGAAGCGTTTCAGCTGTAACTTCTAAAAGTACACGAAAGAAAAATTACATAGTTGGGAAAAAAATGAGCTAAGGTTTATAGTAATTTGTAAAGAAGAATTGAAATACAAAGGGAAAATAGACTATTCATAAAACTGATAGCATCTAATAATATGTTATAAACTTCTAGATACATTAATTATATCATAGAATAATATAACAAAATATATGTACAATCTTCCAATTTAACATCTCAAAGAATAGAAATTCGAAACACAGGACAAAAGACAAAAGATCAGCAGAGAAATAAATAAGATGACATACCGTAACCCCAACCTGGCTTCTGCTTACAGTTGACACTGCCACGCCCACCGTTAATGAAGTAAAAACAATGTTTTAAGACACAAGACATAAACAACCCAGAATCGCGTGGTTTGAACTGTAGTGAGACTGATTAAATGCCGTATTCCAGCTATTTTAAGAGTACAGGATTGTAAACATTTGAACTCCATTTCCAACAATCATGATAAAATATTAATTAAGAATATAGATTTTCCAGAGGCTTTTTTAAGAATAACTAGTCAATAAATATATATGCCAGAGAGTGCCTTTTTAAGATGAGCTAGTCACACAAGAAGAATATTGCAAAATATACTTGCACCAAAATTTATCAAATAATCTAAAATGTTGTCCAGTCAACTTCGAATGTTATGTATAACAATTCTTAATTTCTTTTATCATTTTTGCTTTAATCAATATACAGGTAAAATTTAATAGCACCAACCGGAGCAAAAAGAGCAGCCTGTTTAGGGCGATTCTTGCATTGTGAGAAGCACCATCTCCTTTTGGCACTGGGTGCAAAAAAATCTGAAACAAGTTCCCTCTGGGACTCTATGCTAGCCTATAATAAATAAAATCATGAATACAATGAGTAAATGTGTCCTATGCTGATGAAGACCAACTCAAAAAACTTGAAGTTTTACATTAGCATTAAGATGCAACTGGTGATACTGGATCAACCGCTTCGCACAATTTCCTGGAACAAAATTCTGGGGAACATTATTTAAACCTTTTCCCATGAAATTCTGGCATCCAGAACACAGGGAGCTTGATGTGCTGAAAAGAAAACACATACAAATTAATCTTCCAGCCTGGACTTTCAAATTAGCAATATTGATTTGGTACTCCAAAACTTGTATATGATTACAAAACATTTTAAACTGCTCAGAAGCTTTCTCCAAGTAAATACCAGATACCTTAATAATGTTAGTATCCTACTCTGAATATTAAAAAGGGAATTCTCCTATCAAGCTTGAAAGAACAAGCTAAACCTTATATTTTGAGTTAGATTTTTACAGTTACCTACAGAAAAAATTCTATAAAAAGTTTTAGCTTATACATCATTCCATACCTAGGAACATAAATTACCAACAAAACCAAAACCAAGAAACCATTCTCCTACATAAAAATAATTAACAATATAATAACTATATACAATAAGAGGAGAGAGGGTTTATTTATAAGATAATTAGCAAATATATACGAGGGTTTTTTGGTTGTTTGTATTAAATGCCTAGAAAAATATACAAGATAAACTAGTAACTAGTAAGGAGGTTGTCACTATAGGATATTGGCACAAAGATATGCAACTTAAGTGTCTGTATGTGTATTTTAATAAAGATAGCGTTGAACAGCTTTTTTTATTTGATAATGAACTACAATACTTAAACTAAAACAATGCAAGTAAATGTCCTACAAAATAGCAACTAAACAACTGAAGTCCTACAACATCTCAAAGACTAACGTTTATTCAGCAACGCCCTTTCCAGTTCTTTAGACCAGGTCAACACGATCCAAACAAACTTTGCACGACAGTTTAATTAAGATAGCAACTAAGAAATAAATAAACAAGCTTCCCAAGTTTAGATTAAACGACCCAACATAGGATACATTGAATTCTAGCCCTAACAACTACTAAATGATTCTTGCATCACACCTATAGCAGTAAATATTAATATTAATATAATAATGCAAATAAATTAAAATTAAAATTATTATTATTATTATTGCTATTATTATTAAATTAATACACATATATGCAAAAACTACAAAAATAAAGAGAGTTTACTTTATATATTTTCGTACGAAAATAATCAATAAGACAAAATAACTTGGCAACAAAATTTAAAAAACAAGATCCGTAATTATTCATCAAAAACAACAGAGGCACGTTAATTATTTCCCTCAACGTACTACCTTCTTAATCTCATTGTTTTTCATACCAAAGAGGGCAAAATCCTGTCAAATCACAAGGTTAAAATTATTTTTACTATGTTTTTGTAATACTATATATTTACATGATAGTTAAACTTTTGGAGCCATTTAATTGTATTTTAACAATAATCATATAAAAATCATCTTTTGAAGTAAAAGTTAAATTAATTTATTCAAATTAAATTAGGGGCTTTTTATTATTGTAATTCTTTAAAATTTTATTTTTAAGAAAAAATATTCATTTAAATGGAAAAAACCTTGCGAGAGTTTTAATATCTTAAATCCTAATTTTTCCAAATCAGCATCCCCCGTCAATTGGTATCAGAGCCACTATTTTTGCTACATAATCAATGATGAATCAATTACTTCGCTGATAGTTACCTCACCTTAATTGCCCTGTAATTACCTCTCTTGAAAAAGTTGTTACCTTAACAAAATATATTTTCCAAACCTGACAAAAACCTTATTGTCAGCAGAAAATAAGTTATTCGAACTTTTTTGAGCACTTATCAGGCATCCTATAATTTATTTATTTTTGGCAAGCAAGAATCCTATAATTAGACCTCAACAAATAAAAAGTTAAGGATTGGTGATCGAGACCACAAGAAAACTAAATATAAAAGAAGATGTTTCTTATAAAGTATTTTATCCATATTGCACATATAGTTAAGCATGATATGAAGAGGATAAATATTAAAGTAATCAGTTCAAGGAATGAAGTGTTTTTTGTACCATGTTCAACACCAACAATCAAGTACTCACAATATTATGGTTAGACATATTATTTAATTGTCATGTTCCTCAACCAAAATATTCTTTCAAAGAGACACATAGTGGTAGAAAATATGTATACAGTTTAACCGTAATATCTACCATGGATAATTGAAGAAAAATTAAAAGCAAAAGTTAATCTAGAGTGTCAACATAGCCTTGGGGTTATGTAATAACCAAGTTAAGCTATCGGTATTTCATATGTCCTATGCTAATAAAGTCAATGATATTGCTAAAAAAATGGTTTATTGATAAATTTTTCCTTGGTTGCATTTTTTAGTTCGAAATATTACTAACATGGTCATATATAATATTCTCCTCATGAAACTTGGTCGTATCATTTTCGGGAGTCTTTAGCTTTTTCATCAAGATGCGCCTCATTTTGTGAGTGTAGACACATTTATTCGTCAAAATATGTAATAAATATACTCCTACTAGTACTAGTACTAGACATATGTGTAAAGTCTCGAAGAAACTTTTGGAAGCAAAACAAAAGACTCATATACTCCTACTAGTAGTTGACATATTTCTAAAATTCTTGAGACGATTTGGAAGCAAAACAAAAGACTCTGCAAGCCTAATATTTAGAAGTTTCTAAAACAAATTATCTATTTTATTAGAATATTAGCTAATTACAATATTAGAAAAAAATTGTTTTATTTGATGAGGACGTGCTAATATTATTATATATAGGATCCAAGATATTATAATTATTGATATAGAAATTACATTATATATTCTGTGTGAGGTTATTACACGCACGTGTGATATTCACTCCAAGAAACTTGGTCGTATCATTTTAGGGAGTTCATGGGTTAGCAATCGAAATCAGTGTTATTTTATAAGTGTAGGCACACACATATATATAATAGGCAAATGATCAAATAGAAACTAAAGTTAAAATAGAAACTAAAAACTAATATAAGCCATTAGATCAATCTAACTTAATAGCCCCCTAAAAGCACCACACCGAACTAATCGATACCATCCCACACACAATCTCAACTTTTTTCCTCCGCTTTTTATTTTATTTTTAACGTCAAACGGTAATTTGTTTTAAAATCCGATTTCACTGTATTTTTCTCCACCTCTCAACGATCGATTTGCATATCATATGTGATATTTTTCAAAATAATTTAAAATAAAATATTATTTAATTTCTAGTTTCTATTCCAAAATTGGTTTCTATTAGAGTAGCCCATATATATATACTAGTCTGTAACGTGGGCGATACACGGATTGCTTTTAACACTCGATTAATTTTTAATAATAAGTTTTATCTTAAAATTATTGATATATTAATATAAATTTTTAATAGTTGAAAAATAAATCAAAGAACATAATACATTATAATAATTTATGTGTTATGATAATTTGAGACTTGACTGAAAATAAATAATATAATATATAATATGTTATTTACAAGTCTCGAACCTTGAACCTGTAGAAACTATTAAAAATAAAGATATAAAGTTTAAATTTAATACGTTGTTGACGGAATTCGAACCCTCAACCTATGAGAGCAGTTTAAATATTAATATAATATTTTATTATTATTATATCCAACGGTTCCATCTATATGTCTTTAAATCTGACGGTTCTTATTTTGCGTACCAAATAACTGTACCAAATAACCAACCAACTACCAAATTGCCTATAATAGTATAGTATAGATAGATAGATTTTTTGGTGAATACATGGAGCAGAGCTAGATATCTACTTAGAAGGCCTAGGAACCTATTTGGAAGCATTATAAAAGGTTCTGAAAACCCAACATTTACATTATTTACTTTATTAGAATAACACATAATTATATAATCTTCTTCAAGTTTTGTTTAATTATATTATGTAATGGAGTCAACAAGTTATTATTGTCTATTTATACTAAAGTTATATTATTTGAGTTGTGTGAGATTGTTTTTTGGAAATATTGTTGGGTGCCACAAGTGATAAGCAGATCATGGGTTGAGCAGACATGGAAGATAGAAGAGTAGCGCATTTTGTGTATTACCTGGTTCAACAAATGAAGGACTGTATAGAGCTAAAACAGTCAGCTTACACAAAGAAAATATTGGAGAAGGCTGGAATGCAAGCTTTTAACCCCACTAAATATCCTATGGATCCGAAGGAGAATTTGACTAACGACGAAGGCGGGAAACTGGTGGATCCAACAGAATACAAAAGCTTGGTTGGAGGACTTCGCTACCTTGTGCATACATGTCCCGACATGGCTTATGATGTGGGGATAGTCAGCCGTTTAATGGAAAAGCCCACAGTTCTTCATATGAATGCTATAAAGCGTATACTCAGGTACGTCAAGGGTACAATTAACTACGGCCTGGTTTATTCGAGGGATATTAGAAACAATATGCTTACAGGATACTCGAATAGCGATTTTGGAGGACAAACAGATGACAGGAAGAGTACAAGAGGAATGGTATTTTACTTAAATGATAACCTCATCACATGGGTCTCACAGAAACAAAGGTGTGTGGCCTTGTCTTCGTGCGAGGCAGAGTTTATGGGAGGGACGACATCAGCTTGTCAAGCTGTTTGGCTGAGGAATCTGCTGAGCAAGCTAACAGGTGAAGATATGGGTCCAGTAATCTTGTACATTGATGATAAATCCGCCATCGATCTTGCAAGGAACCTAGTTTTTCATGGGCGTAGTACAACATATAGACAAACGCTACCATTATATTCGAGAATGTGTTGAGAGAAAGGAGATCATTGTCAAGCATGTGAGTAGTGATATGCAACGAGCAGATTTCCTGACCAAAGCTCTCACTACTATCAAATTTGAAAGAATGCGCAGATTACTGGGAGTAATGGAGTTGCCTAAATAAGTTTCAAAACTAAGGGGATGATTGTTGGAATTATTTTGAAACTTATAGCTAGTTTTAAAATAATTAAAGTATGTGCATGTTGAATTAGTATGCATAGTCGTGGAGAAGTTTTAGAAATGGCATATGTAGACACGTAGAAGTAGAACTGCATTAGAAGAGTTAGTTGTTTGATGGCCCTTGTTTTTAGCTGCATATTCTATCAGCTATCTATTTATATTGTACGCTTCAAATCAATAAAAACAACTTACACGCAAGTCTTTGTTTTTCTCAGTTTTACAATACACAGCTTATATATATATTTGTATACATCCTGGCATTGAGTATAAACAAGAAATATGTTGTTCGAAAACCAACTCAAAAAATTAGGAATTTTACTTTAGCATTAAGTTTTACATCATTTATAACATGATATATATATATATATATATATATAGCTAGGGAGATGATCGAAATACAAACAACTTTTAAAATTAAAGCTATAAACTAATATAAGCCACTAAGTCAATCTAATATAATCCAGGCACTACACATAATTGACCTACATCCTCCTGCACAAAATCTCAAGTTTCTAAACACATAAACTATATCCTTTAATTATTTTTAAGTATAATTAATGGCATATGCATCATGAAAGTTAGATGTCCTTACTCAAACTATTTGTCATTCAATATTACTAAAAAATGTAAATTAGTATTGTCTATTAATCAGGTCATCAATATAATAGAATAATAAGAAAATGAATTATAACCACACACCGCGTTTAGAGATGGCATGTAATAGTAGAATCATCTACACCCATCCTCTCTCACTCTAATTTTTATCATGTACTGATGTATCATAACCAATCCCCTTGAAATACCTGTAGAAAACAATTAATTAGAAAAAAATTAACTATGATTATTTATTTTTTCAAGATGAGTAAAGAAATATACCGTGCCAATCTTGATTTACATTTTGTATAGGGAGTGGAGGGTGGTTTTCTTTATTGTCTTCTTCATCTTCGAATATGTTCATCAGTGTTTATTGTAAATTTGACTCTCTATGAAATAGATGGGGGCGGCTGACAGTGGGTCAAGTGTTAGGGTTTGTGAAAAGATAACACTCTTTTTATAGGAAAATTTCCTATATAATTACTAATTTTATTAAGATTTTTTTCAAATTCTTAATGTTGTATATCTTTATTTATTTTTTATTTCATAGTGAAAATTTCACAATTATTTTGAAAGTTAGTGTTTGGTTCCACTTTTTAAACTTTCGAACATATTATAAGTGCACCGTTGTTATTTTTATTATAAACTAATTAACAATAAACATCCTAAATAAAATATAAAAAAATAATAAATATGACATATCAAATTTTAGTTTTGATTAGTTTAATAATGTGATTGAAAAACAAATATCCAAATTACGCGTCAACATAGTTTAGACTATAGGTTTATAAAATAAATTATATATATTAGATATCGGTTATATAATTAAAAAAAAATATATAATTGGTTAATATTTATTTTATTAGATATTTTTTAAAGTGATAAATCGTAAAAGATTTTTATAACTCATAATACAAATTTAAAAAGTATACTCATACTAAAAATAAAAATTTGAAAATAAAAAAATTAATTTGCACATTACTAATAATGAAGAGTTAGATGAGAGAAGTTATATGAGATAAAACCCTGTGTAAAAGGGACAATGTATACCATATATTGTGTATCTCTGTCAATTATACTTATGGTAGAATCATATTTGTAATATACAACTTATTTATATATTTACTAGACATTACTAGTGGAAATAGTTGGAGTTTATCATACAAATTGATACTAATGAAAATATCATATATCAGTATGAAAATTAGTATGACAACTGAGGCAACTCCCAACAATCTGCTTAATCCCCACTCTCATACTCCAAGCCCCACATGCCTCCAAGCCCCACATGCCTCGGCCTTTAGCCCATCAGGGGTAGCCCACTTGCCTATCCCCATATGAGAGATTATTATGAAGTGTTGAACTAAATATTTGATACCACTTGGTGGGTTTGTTAAACAAACTTTAAATCCACATAAGTATGATATTATTTATTTTTAGGGCTTAGCCTGCATGAATTATTTTTTGACCCCATCATCTAAAAAGGCTTCCTTCTAATAGAGTTAAATGGTTGTTTGTAAACTAGCAATCTCATTCCACAAATAAAAGCCTATGTAGTGACTTAATGAAAACATCTTCAATCATTAATAAAATATATAGTATGACAAAAATTAATATTTTTTATTTTATCTTCCACATACATTGTTATATAATGTCAATGCAGACTTGGTAAACCGGACTCGGCCACCTCATCTCGAGATCATTGGGATTAGAAAATCTAATTGGAGAGGGCGATCCAGGACCTAAAAAGGGGAGAGTTAGCCACTATAAGGAAGAGTTATGAATCCATATTTGCTGTCTACCTACTGCCTTGGACTTCGTCGAGCTACAGCTTAATCCCAGCAATAACTTGATTACATTGTTCAGAATGAATAATCACACCTAATGCTCTCTCTTGCACCTGCAGATGATACATATTATATTGATTATAAACGTTCCAAGTACACATAATCAAATGAAAATCAACCCTTCTTCTAAGTTGTCCTGCTTCCAAAGAAATGATGTGTCGGTTCAGAGATATTTTAACCAGTAAAACTTCAACATATCTACTAATCTCTCTTTAACTTCTATGGTAGGTTCCAGATTGATATCAAATAAACTACAGTGTAATATTACACACTGAACTAGAATTAGAAAATCACCACAACCATCACCTGGACTCAACTGCACTAGATTCCGATCCTCTAAAGAATGAAAGGCGCCACCAAATCCAAAATGATTAACTCAGATTTGGGAATTCAGTACCATGTCTGGAGAAACATCAGAATCCCACTCCGTAAACAATGTGTGGTAATGCTTACAAGGAAGAGTATGGAGTACGTGTGGGTTCCAGCACATCTCTGTCTAGCCTTCTTTCACACGTACGTAGCCACAAGAGAACTGAACTCCTGAATCTAGGAGAAAAACGGAGAATTTAAAAAACACCGCCTACTAATGAAATATGAATGCCCAACAATTTTTTAGCTTTTGCATGGTAAAAATTTTCTATAAATTACCACACTTCCTTTCGAAATGGACAAATTTATGTCCTGAAAAAGTTATCAAATTATATAATAATAATAATAACAATAATAACAATAATAAAATTGATACTCCTAAATTCGACGGAATGCGGTTGTATTTAGAGCGACGTCAGCGATCCGCGTGAATTATATCTAACGGACCATATTCAACTACTATCACAATAATCCAACAGTTGAAATTACATTTTATAAAAAATATTTACACACAAAAATAAAACAAAAATATATATAAAAAACTAACCTTAAACCCCCCCACCCCCTACCTAACGCGTTCCAAACTAGTTTGAAGTACGAGTAAAATTACTAGTTGACTATTAAAAAAGAAAACCAAATTTATTTATTTTTTTCTAAAAATTTTGGCATATCACTGAAATATATAGATCTTGATATCCGTAAGGTTGGATCATTCAATAATATTTTTAAAAATATCGAAACATCAATATGGGATTAAACACTAGTTAGAAGAGGCAAACCAAATATATTTATTTTTTCTAAATTTTTTATCATATCACTAAAATATACAGATCTTGACATCCCTACGGTTGGATCATTCATTAATATTTTTAAAAATATCGAAACATCAATATGGGATTAAACACAAGTTAGAAGTACTGGTCAAACTACTCTTTGACTATTAAAGAGGCAAACCAAATATATTTATTTTTTTCCAAAATTTTTGTCATATCACTAAAATATACAGATCTTGACATCCGTACAGTTGAATCATTCATTTATATTTTTAAAAATGTCGAATCATCAATATGGGATTAAACACTATTTAGGAGTACGGGTCAAATTACTAGTTGACTGTTAAAAAAGCTAACCAAATATATTTATTTTTTTCTAAAATTTTTGACATATCACTAAAATATACAGATCTTGACATCCGTACGGTTGGATCATTCATTAAAATTTTTAAAAATATCAAATGATGAATATGGGATTAAACACCAGTTAGAGGTCCAAGTCAAATTACTAGTTGACTGTTAAAAAAACAAACCAGATATATTTATTTTTTTCTAAAATTATTGTCATATCACTAAAATATACAGATCTTGACATCCGAACGGTTGGATCATTCAATAATATTTTTAAAAATATCGAAACATCAGTATGGGATTAAACACTAGTTAGAAGTACTCGTCAAACTACTCTTTGACTGTTAAAAAGGCAAACCAAATATATTTGTTTTTTTCTAAAAATTTTATCATATCATTAAAATATACAGATCTTAACATCCGTACGGTTGGATCATTCATTAATATTTTTAAAAATATCGAATCATCACTATGGGATTAAACACTAGTTAGAAGTACTAGTCAAATTACTAGTTGATTGTTAAAAATGTAAACCAAATATATTTATTTTTTCTAAAACTTTTGTGTTATCACTAAAATATATAGATCTTGACATCCGTACGGTTGGATCATTCATTAATATTTTTAAAAATATTGAAACATCAATATGAGATTAAACACTAGTTAGAAGTACTTGTCAAACTACTTTTTGACTCTTAAAAAGGCAAACCAAATATATTTATTTTTTTCTAAAATTTTTGTCATATAACTAAAATATACAGATCTTGACATCCCTACGGTTGGATCATTCATTAAAATTTTTTAAAATATCGAATCATCAATATGGGACTAAACACTAGTTAGAAGTACTGGTCAAATTACTAGTTGACTGTTAAAAAATAAAACCAAATTCATTTATTTTTTTCTATAAATTTTGTCATATCACTAAAATATACAGATCTTGACATCCGTACGGTTGGATCATTCAGTAATATTTTTAAAACTATCGAAACATCAATATGGGATTAAACACAAGTTAAAAGTACTCGTCAAACTATTTTTTGACTATTAAAAAGGCAAACCAAATATATTTAATTTTTTCTAGATTTATAAAAATATCACAAAAATATATTCATTTTTCCCAAACTCATGTTTATAGTTTTTTTTAAAAATATTTATAAAATGTGGTATTTATGATAAAATTGATCCAAATCATGGATTAAAATTTTTCTTAAAACATTGAATTCTCAAAAATAAATTTTAAAATTTAGAATATAATAATCTTTGTAAGGAAAATATTAATTAATATTTATGTCCTGTAAAAGTTATCAAATTATATAATAATAATAATAATAATAATAATAATAACAATAATAACAATAATAAAATTGATACTCCTAAATTCGAAGGAATGCGGTTGTATTTAGAGCCACGTCAGCGATCCGCGTGAATTATATCTAACGGACCATATTCAACTACTATCACAATAATCCAATGGTTGAAATTACATTTTATAAAAAATATTTACACACAAAAATTAAACAAAATTATATATAAAAAAACTAAGCTTAAACCCCCCACCCCTACCTTACGCGTTCCAAACTAGTCAGAAGTAGTGGTCAAATTACTAGTTGACTTTTAAAAAAGAAAACCAAATATATTTTTTTTTCTAAAATTTTTGTCATATCACTAAAATATATAGATCTTGACATCCTTACGGTTGGATCATTCAGCGATATTTTTAAAAATATCGAAACATCAATATGAGATTAAATACTAGTTAGAAATACTCGTCAAACTACTCTTTGACTGTTAAAAAGGCAAACCAAATATATTTATTTTTTTCTAAAATTTTTATCATATCACTAAAATATACAGATCTTGACATCCGTACGGTTGGATCATTCATTAATATTTTTAAAAATATCGAAACATCAATATGGGATTAAACACTAGTTAGAAGTACAGGTCAAACTACTCTTTGACTATTAAAAAGGCAAACCAAATATATTTATTTTTTTCCTAAATTTTTGTCATATCACTAAAATATACAGATCTTGACATCCGTACGGTTGAATCATTCATTAATATTTTTAAAAATATCGAATCATCAATATGGGATTAAACACTAGTCAGGAGTACGGGTCAAATTACTAGTTGACTTTTAAAAAAGCAAACCAAATATATTTATTTTTATTTAAATTTTTTGTCATATCACTAAAATATACTGATTTTGACATCCGTACGGTTGGATCAATCATTAATATTTTTAAAAATATCGAATCGTCAATATGGGATTAAACACTAGTTAGAAGTAACTGTCAAATTACTAGTTCACTGTTAAAAAAGCAAACCAAATATATTTATTTTTTTATATATTTTTTTTCATACCACTAAAATATACAGATCTTGACATACGTACGGTTGGATCATTCATTAATATTTTTTAAAATATCGAATCATCAATATGGGATTAAACAATATTTAGAAGTACTGGTTAAATTACTAGTTGACAGTTAAAAAATAAAACCAAATATATTTATTTTTTTCTATAAATTTTGTCATATCACTAAAATATATAGATCTTGACATCCGTACAGTAATAATTTTAAAAATATCGAAACATCAATATGTGATTGAACACTAGTTGGAAGTACTCGTCAAACTACTCTTTCACGGTTAAAAAGGCAAACCAAATATATTTATTTTTTTCTTTAAATTTTGTCATATTACTAAAATATAAAGATCTTGACATCCGTACGGTTGGATCATTCAGTAATATTTTTTAAAATATCGAAACATCAATATGGGATTAAACACTAGTTAGAAGTACTCGTCAAACTACTCTTTGACGGTTAAAAAGGCAAACCAAATATATTTAATTTTTTCTAAATTTTTTATCATATCACTAAAATATACAGATCTTGACATCCGTATGGTTGGATCATTCATTAATATTTTTAAAAATATCAAAACATCAATATGGGATTAAACACTAGTTAGAAGTACCGGTCAAACTACTCTTTGACTATTAAAAAGGCAAACCAAATATATTTATTTTTTTCCAAAATTTTTTTCATATCACAAAAATATATTAATTTTTGTCCCAAACTGATGTTTGGAGTTTTTTTTAAAAATATTTATAAAGTGTGGTATTTATGATAAAATCGATCCAAATCATGGATTAAATTTTTTCTTAAAACATTGTATTCTAAAAAATAAATTTTGAAATTTAGAATATAATAATCTTTGTAAGGAAAATATTAATTAATATTTATGTCCTGTAAAAGTTATCAAATTATATAATAATAATAATAACAATAATAACAATAGTAAAATTGATACTCCTAAATTCGACAGAATGCGGTTGTATTTAGAGCGACGTCAGCGATCCGCGTGAATTATATCTAACGGACCATATTCAACTACTATCACAATAATCCAACAGTTGAAATTACATTTTTATAAAAAATATTTACACACAAAAATAAAACAAAATTATATATAAAAAACTAACCTTAAACCCACCCACCCCCTACCTTACGCGTTCCAAACTAGTTTGAAGTACGAGTAAAATTACTAGTTGACTATTAAAAAAGAAAACCAAATATATTTATTTTTTTCTAAAAATTTTGTCATATCACTGAAATATATAGATCTTGATATCCGTAAGGTTGGATCATTCAGTAATATTTTTAAAAATATCGAAACATCAATATGGGATTAAACACTAGTTAGAAGAGGCAAACCAAATATATTTATTTTTTCTAAATTTTTTATCATATCACTAAAATATACAGATCTTCACATCCGTATGGTTGGATCATTCATTAATATTTTTAAAAATATCGAAACATCAATATGGGATTAAACACAAGTTAGAAGTACTGGTCAAACTACTCTTTAACTATTAAAAAGGCAAACCAAATATATTTATTTTTTTCCAAAATTTTTGTCATATCACTAAAATATACAGATCTTGACATCCGTACAGTTGAATCATTCATTTATATTTTTAAAAATGTCGAATCATCAATATGGGATTAAACACTATTTAGGAGTACGGGTCAAATTACTAGTTGACTGTTAAAAAAGCTAACCAAATATATTTATTTTTTTTAAAAATTTTTGACATATCACTAAAATATACAGATCTTGACATCCGTACGGTTGGATCATTCATTAAAATTTTTAAAAATATCAAATGATGAATATGGGATTAAACACTAGTTAGAAGTACAAGTCAAATTACTAGTTGACTGTTAAAAAAACAAACCAGATATATTTATTATTTTCTAAACTTATTGTCATATCACTAAAATATACAGATCTTGACATCCGAACGGTTGGATCATTCATTAATATTTTTAAAAATATCGAAATATCAGTATGGGATTAAACACTAGTTAGAAGTACTCGTCAAACTACTCTTTGACTGTTAAAAAGGCAAACCAAATATATTTGTTTTTTTCTAAAAATTTTATCATATCATTAAAATATACAGATCTTAACATCCGTACGGTTGGATCATTCATTAATATTTTTAAAAATATCGAATCATCACTATGGGATTAAACACTAGTTAGAAGTACTAGTCAAATTACTAGTTGATTGTTAAAAATGTAAACCAAATATATTTATTTTTTCTAAAACTTTTGTGTTATCACTAAAATATATAGATCTTGACATCCGTACGGTTGGATCATTCATTAATATTTTTAAAAATATTGAAACATCAATATGAGATTAAACACTAGTTAGAAGTACTTGTCAAACTACTTTTTGACTCTTAAAAAGGCAAACCAAATATATTTATTTTTTTCTAAAATTTTTGTCATATAACTAAAATATACAGATCTTGACATCCCTACGGTTGGATCATTCATTAAAATTTTTTAAAATATCGAATCATCAATATGGGACTAAACACTAGTTAGAAGTACTGGTCAAATTACTAGTTGACTGTTAAAAAATAAAACCAAATTCATTTATTTTTTTCTATAAATTTTGTCATATCACTAAAATATACAGATCTTGACATCCGTACGGTTGGATCATTCAGTAATATTTTTAAAACTATCGAAACATCAATATGGGATTAAACACAAGTTAAAAGTACTCGTCAAACTATTTTTTGACTATTAAAAAGGCAAACCAAATATATTTAATTTTTTCTAGATTTATAAAAATATCACAAAAATATATTCATTTTTCCCAAACTCATGTTTATAGTTTTTTTTAAAAATATTTATAAAATGTGGTATTTATGATAAAATTGATCCAAATCATGGATTAAAATTTTTCTTAAAACATTGAATTCTCAAAAATAAATTTTAAAATTTAGAATATAATAATCTTTGTAAGGAAAATATTAATTAATATTTATGTCCTGTAAAAGTTATCAAATTATATAATAATAATAATAATAATAATAACAATAATAACAATAATAAAATTGATACTCCTAAATTCGAAGGAATGCGGTTGTATTTAGAGCCACGTCAGCGATCCGCGTGAATTATATCTAACGGACCATATTCAACTACTATCACAATAATCCAATGGTTGAAATTACATTTTATAAAAAATATTTACACACAAAAATTAAACAAAATTATATATAAAAAAACTAAGCTTAAACCCCCCACCCCTACCTTACGCGTTCCAAACTAGTCAGAAGTAGTGGTCAAATTACTAGTTGACTTTTAAAAAAGAAAACCAAATATATTTTTTTTTCTAAAATTTTTGTCATATCACTAAAATATATAGATCTTGACATCCTTACGGTTGGATCATTCAGCGATATTTTTAAAAATATCGAAACATCAATATGAGATTAAATACTAGTTAGAAATACTCGTCAAACTACTCTTTGACTGTTAAAAAGGCAAACCAAATATATTTATTTTTTTCTAAAATTTTTATCATATCACTAAAATATACAGATCTTGACATCCGTACGGTTGGATCATTCATTAATATTTTTAAAAATATCGAAACATCAATATGGGATTAAACACTAGTTAGAAGTACAGGTCAAACTACTCTTTGACTATTAAAAAGGCAAACCAAATATATTTATTTTTTTCCTAAATTTTTGTCATATCACTAAAATATACAGATCTTGACATCCGTACGGTTGAATCATTCATTAATATTTTTAAAAATATCGAATCATCAATATGGGATTAAACACT
Organism: Apium graveolens; assembly: GCF_009905375.1. NCBI lineage: Eukaryota > Viridiplantae > Streptophyta > Magnoliopsida > Apiales > Apiaceae > Apium > Apium graveolens. Next base: position 23,216 of record NW_027420853.1, on the reverse strand, counting down.
AGTCAGGAGTACGGGTCAAATTACTAGTTGACTTTTAAAAAAGCAAACCAAATATATTTATTTTTATTTAAATTTTTTGTCATATCACTAAAATATACTGATTTTGACATCCGTACGGTTGGATCAATCATTAATATTTTTAAAAATATCGAATCGTCAATATGGGATTAAACACTAGTTAGAAGTAACTGTCAAATTACTAGTTCACTGTTAAAAAAGCAAACCAAATATATTTATTTTTTTATATATTTTTTTTCATACCACTAAAATATACAGATCTTGACATACGTACGGTTGGATCATTCATTAATATTTTTTAAAATATCGAATCATCAATATGGGATTAAACAATATTTAGAAGTACTGGTTAAATTACTAGTTGACAGTTAAAAAATAAAACCAAATATATTTATTTTTTTCTATAAATTTTGTCATATCACTAAAATATATAGATCTTGACATCCGTACAGTAATAATTTTAAAAATATCGAAACATCAATATGTGATTGAACACTAGTTGGAAGTACTCGTCAAACTACTCTTTCACGGTTAAAAAGGCAAACCAAATATATTTATTTTTTTCTTTAAATTTTGTCATATTACTAAAATATAAAGATCTTGACATCCGTACGGTTGGATCATTCAGTAATATTTTTTAAAATATCGAAACATCAATATGGGATTAAACACTAGTTAGAAGTACTCGTCAAACTACTCTTTGACGGTTAAAAAGGCAAACCAAATATATTTAATTTTTTCTAAATTTTTTATCATATCACTAAAATATACAGATCTTGACATCCGTATGGTTGGATCATTCATTAATATTTTTAAAAATATCAAAACATCAATATGGGATTAAACACTAGTTAGAAGTACCGGTCAAACTACTCTTTGACTATTAAAAAGGCAAACCAAATATATTTATTTTTTTCCAAAATTTTTTTCATATCACAAAAATATATTAATTTTTGTCCCAAACTGATGTTTGGAGTTTTTTTTAAAAATATTTATAAAGTGTGGTATTTACGATAAAATCGATCCAAATCATGGATTAAATTTTTTCTTAAAACATTGTATTCTAAAAAATAAATTTTGAAATTTAGAATATAATAATCTTTGTAAGGAAAATATTAATTAATATTTATGTCCTGTAAAAGTTATCAAATTATATAATAATAATAATAACAATAATAACAATAGTAAAATTGATACTCCTAAATTCGACAGAATGCGGTTGTATTTAGAGCGACGTCAGCGATCCGCGTGAATTATATCTAACGGACCATATTCAACTACTATCACAATAATCCAACAGTTGAAATTACATTTTTATAAAAAATATTTACACACAAAAATAAAACAAAATTATATATAAAAAACTAACCTTAAACCCACCCACCCCCTACCTTACGCGTTCCAAACTAGTTTGAAGTACGAGTAAAATTACTAGTTGACTATTAAAAAAGAAAACCAAATATATTTATTTTTTTCTAAAAATTTTGTCATATCACTGAAATATATAGATCTTGATATCCGTAAGGTTGGATCATTCAGTAATATTTTTAAAAATATCGAAACATCAATATGGGATTAAACACTAGTTAGAAGAGGCAAACCAAATATATTTATTTTTTCTAAATTTTTTATCATATCACTAAAATATACAGATCTTCACATCCGTATGGTTGGATCATTCATTAATATTTTTAAAAATATCGAAACATCAATATGGGATTAAACACAAGTTAGAAGTACTGGTCAAACTACTCTTTAACTATTAAAAAGGCAAACCAAATATATTTATTTTTTTCCAAAATTTTTGTCATATCACTAAAATATACAGATCTTGACATCCGTACAGTTGAATCATTCATTTATATTTTTAAAAATGTCGAATCATCAATATGGGATTAAACACTATTTAGGAGTACGGGTCAAATTACTAGTTGACTGTTAAAAAAGCTAACCAAATATATTTATTTTTTTAAAAAATTTTTGACATATCACTAAAATATACAGATCTTGACATCCGTACGGTTGGATCATTCATTAAAATTTTTAAAAATATCAAATGATGAATATGGGATTAAACACTAGTTAGAAGTACAAGTCAAATTACTAGTTGACTGTTAAAAAAACAAACCAGATATATTTATTATTTTCTAAACTTATTGTCATATCACTAAAATATACAGATCTTGACATCCGAACGGTTGGATCATTCATTAATATTTTTAAAAATATCGAAATATCAGTATGGGATTAAACACTAGTAAGAAGTACTCGTCAAACTACTCTTTGACTGTTAAAAAGGCAAACCAAATATATTTGTTTTTTTCTAAAAATTTTATCATATCATTAAAATATACAGATCTTAACATCCGTACGGTTGGATCATTCATTAATATTTTTAAAAATATCGAATCATCACTATGGGATTAAACACTAGTTAGAAGTACTAGTCAAATTACTAGTTGATTGTTAAAAACGTAAACCAAATATATTTATTTTTTCTAAAATTTTTGTCTTATCACTAAAATATATAGATCTTGACATCCGTACGGTTGGATCATTCATTAATATTTTTAAAAATATTGAAACATCAATATGAGATTAAACACTAGTTAGAAGTACTTGTCAAACTACTTTTTGACTCTTAATAAGGCAAACCAAATATATTTATTTTTTTCTAAAAATTTTGTCATATAACTAAAATATACAGATCTTGACATCCCTACGGTTGGATCATTCGTTAAAATTTTTAAAAATATCGAATCATCAATATGGGATTAAACACTAGTTAGAAGTACTGGTCAAATTACTAGTTGACTTTTAAAAAATAAAACCAAATACATTTATTTTTTTCTATAAATTTTGTCATATCACTAAAATATACAGATCTTGACATCCGTACCGTTGGATCATTCAGTAATATTTTTAAAACTATCGAAACATCAATATGGGATTAAACACTAGTTAAAAGTACTCGTCAAACTATTCTTTGACTATTAAAAAGTCAAACCAAATATATTTAATTTTTTCTAGATTTATAAAAATATCACAAAAATATATTCATTTTTCCCAAACTGATGTTTATAGTTTTTTTTAAAAATATTTATAAAATGTGGTATTTATGATAAAATTGATCCAATTCATGGATTAAAATTTTTCTTAAAACATTGAATTCTCAAAAATAAATTTTAAAATTTAGAATATAATAATCTTTCTAAGGAAAATATTAATTAATATTTATGTCCTGTAAAAGTTATCAAATTATATAATAATAATAATAATAATAATAACAATAATAACAATAATAAAATTGATACTCCTAAATTCGAAGGAATGCGGTTGTATTTAGAGCCACGTCAGCGATCCGCGTGAATTATATCTAACGGACCATATTCAACTACTATCACAATAATCCAATGGTTGAAATTACATTTTATAAAAAATATTTACACACAAAAACTAAACAAAATTATATATAAAAAAACTAAGCTTAAACCCCCCACCCCTACCTTACGCGTTCCAAACTAGTCAGAAGTAGTGGTCAAATTACTAGTTGACTTTTAAAAAGAAAACCAAATATATTTTTTTTTCTAAAATTTTTGTCATATCACTAAAATATATAGATCTTGACATCCTTACGGTTGGATCATTCAGCGATATTTTTAAAAATATCGAAACATCAATATGAGATTAAATACTAGTTAGAAATACTCGTCAAACTACTCTTTGACTGTTAAAAAGGCAAACCAAATATATTTATTTTTTTCTAAATTTTTTATCATATCACTAAAATATACAGATCTTGACATCCATACGGTTGGATCATTCATTAATATTTTTAAAAATATCGAAACATCAATATGGGATTAAACACTAGTTAGAAGTACAGGTCAAACTACTCTTTGACTATTAAAAAGGCAAACCAAATATATTTATTTTTTTCCAAAATTTTTGTCATATCACTAAAATATACAGATCTTGACATCCGTACGGTTGAATCATTCATTAATATTTTTAAAAATATCGAATCACCAATATGGGATTAAACACTAGTCAGGAGTACGGGTCAAATTACTAGTTGAATATTAAAAAAGCAAACCAAATATATTTATTTTTATTTAAATTTTTTGTCATATCACTAAAATATATTGATTTTGACATCCGTACGGTTGGATCAATCATTAATATTTTTAAAAATATCGAATCGTCAATATGGGATTAAACACTAGTTAGAAGTAACTGTCAAATTACTAGTTCACTGTTAAAAAAGCAAACCAAATATATTTATTTTTTTATAAATTTTTTTTATACCACTAAAATATACAGATCTTGACATACGTACGGTTGGATCATTCATTAATATTTTTTAAAATATCGAATCATCAATATGGGATTAAACAATATTTAGAAGTACTGGTTAAATTACTAGTTGACAGTTAAAAAATAAAACCAAATATATTTATTTTTTTCTATAAATTTTGTCATATCACTAAAATATATAGATCTTGACATCCGTACAGTAATAATTTTAAAAATATCGAAACATCAATATGTGATTTAACACTAGTTGTAAGTACTCGTCAAACTACTCTTTCATGGTTAAAAAGGCAAACCAAATATATTTATTTTTTTCTTTAAATTTTGTCATATTACTAAAATATAAAGATCTTGACATCCGTACGGTTGGATCATTCAGTAATATTTTTTAAAATATCGAAACATCAATATGAGATTAAACACTAGTTAGAAGTACTCGTCAAACTACTCTTTGACGGTTAAAAAGGCAAACCAAATATATTTATATTTTTCTAAATTTTTTATCATATCACTAAAATATACAGATCTTGACATCCGTATGGTTGGATCATTCATTAATATTTTTAAAAATATCAAAACATCAATATGAGATTAAACACTAGTTAGAAGTACCGGTCAAACTACTCTTTGACTATTAAAAAGGCAAACCAAATATATTTATTTTTTTCCAAAATTTTTTTCATATCACAAAAATATATTAATTTTTGTCCCAAACTAATGTTTGGAGTTGGTTTTAAAAATATTTATAAAGTGGGGTATTTATGATAAAATCGATCCAAATCATGGATTAAATTTTTTCTTAAAACATTGTATTCTAAAAAATAAATTTTAAAATTTAGAATATAATAATCTTTGTAAGGAAAATATTAATTAATATTTATGTCCTGTAAAAGTTATCAAATTATATAATAATAATAATAACAATAATAACAATAATAAAATTGATACTCCTAAATTTGACAGAATGCGGTTGTATTTAGAGCGACGTCAGCGATCCGCGTGAATTATATCTAACGGACCATATTCAACTACTATCACAATAATCCAACAGTTGAAATTACATTTTTATAAAAAATATTTACACACAAAAATAAAACAAAATTATATATAAAAAACTAACCTTAAACCCCCCACCCCCTACCTTACGCGTTCCAAACTAGTTTGAAGTACGAGTAAAATTACTAGTTGACTATTAAAAAAATAACCAAATATATTTATTTTTTTCTAAAAATTTTGTCATATCACTGAAATATATAGATCTTGATATCCGTAGGGTTGGATCATTCAGTAATATTTTTAAAAATATCGAAACATCAATATGGGATTAAACACTAGTTAGAAGAGGCAAACCAAATATATTTATTTTTTCTAATTTTTTTTTCATATCACTAAAATATACAGATCTTTACATCCATATGGTTGGATCATTCATTAATATTTTTAAAAATATCGAAACATCAATATGGGATTAAACACAAGTTAGAAGTACTGGTCAAACTACTCTTTGACTATTCAAGAGGCAAACCAAATATATTTATTTTTTTCCAAAATTTTTGTCATATCACTAAAATATACAGATCTTGACATCCGTACAGTTGAATCATTCATTTATATTTTTAAAAATGTCGAATCATCAATATGGGATTAAACACTATTTAGGAGTACGGGTTAAATTACTAGTTGACTGTTAAAAAAGCTAACCAAATATATTTATTTTTTTCTAAAATTTTTGACATATTACTAAAATATACAGATCTTGACATCCGTACGGTTGGATCATTCATTAAAATTTTTAAAAATATCAAATGATGAATATGGGATTAAACACTAGTTAGAAGTACAAGTCAAATTACTAGTTGACTGTTAAAAAAACAAACCAGATATATTTATTATTTTCTAAACTTATTGTCATATCACTAAAATATACAGATCTTGACATCCGAACGGTTGGATCATTCATTAATATTTTTAAAAATATCGAAACATCAGTATGGGATTAAACACTAGTAAGAAGTACTCGTCAAACTACTCTTTGACTGTTAAAAAGGCAAACCAAATATATTTGTTTTTTTCTAAAAATTTTATCATATCATTAAAATATACAGATCTTAACATCCGTACGGTTGGATCATTCATTAATATTTTTAAAAATATCGAATCATCACTATGGGATTAAACACTAGTTAGAAGTACTAGTCAAATTACTAGTTGATTGTTAAAAACGTAAACCAAATATATTTATTTTTTCTAAAATTTTTGTCTTATCACTAAAATATATAGATCTTGAAATCTGTACGGTTGGATCATTCATTAATATTTTTAAAAATATTGAAACATCAATATGGGATTAAACACTAGTTAGAAGTACTAGTCAAACTACTCTTTGACTGTTAAAAAGGCAACCCAAATATATTTATTTTTTTCTAAAATTTTTGTCATATAACTAAAATATACAGATCTTGACATCCCTACGGTTGGATCATTCATTAAAATTTTTAAAAATATCGAATCATCAATATGGGATTAAACACTAGTTAGAAGTACTGGTCAAATTACAAGTTGACTGTTAAAAAATAAAACCAAATACATTTATTTTTTTCTATAAATTTTGTTATATCACTAAAATATACAGATCTTGACATCCGTACGGTTGGATCATTCAGTAATATTTTTAAAACTATCGAAACATCAATATGGGATTAAACACTAGTTAAAAGTACTTGTCAAACTATTCTTTGACTATTAAAAAGGCAAACCAAATATATTTAATTTTTTCTAGATTTATTAAAATATCACAAAAATATATTCATTTTTCCCAAACTGATGTTTATAGTTTTTTTTAAAAATATTTATAAAATGTGGTATTTATGATAAAATTGATCCAAATCATGGATTAAAATTTTTCTTAAAACATTGAATTCTCAAAAATAAATTTTAAAATTTAGAATATAATAATCTTTGTAAGGAAAATATTAATTAATATTTATGTCCTGTAAAAGTTATCAAATTATATAATAATAATAATAATAATAATAACAATAATAACAATAATAAAATTGATACTCCTAAATTCGAAGGAATGCAGTTGTATTTAGAGCCACGTCAGCGATCCGCGTGAATTATATCTAACGGACCATATTCAACTACTATCACAATAATCCAATGGTTGAAATTACATTTTATAAAAAATATTTACTCACAAAAATTAAACAAAATTATATATAAAAAAACTAACCTTAAACCCCCCACCCCTACCTTACGCGTTCCAAACTAGTCAGAAGTACTGGTCAAATTACTAGTTGACTGTTAAAAAAGAAAACCAAATATATTTTTTTTTTCTAAATTTTTTGTCATATCACTAAAATATATAGATCTTGACATCCTTACAGTTGGATCATTCAGTGATATTTTTAAAAATATCGAAACATCAATATGAGATTAAATACTAGTTAGAATTACTTGTCAAACTACTCTTTGCCTGTTAAAAAGGCAAACCAAATATATTTATTTTTTTCTAAAATTTTTATCATATCACTAAAATATACAGATCTTGACATCCGTACGGTTGGATCATTCATAATATTTTTAAAAATATCGAAACATCAATATGGGATTAAACACTAGTTAGAAGTACATGTCAAACTACTCTTTGACTATTAAAAAGGCAAACCAAATATATTTATTTTTTTCCAAAATTTTTGTCATATCACTAAAATATACAGATCTTGACATCCGTACGGTTGAATCATTCATTAATATTTTTAAAAATATCGAATCATCAATATGGGATTAAACACTAGTCAGGAGTACGGGTCAAATTACTAGTTGACTGTTAAAAAAGCAAACCAAATATATTTATTTTTATTTTAATTTTTTGTCATATCACTAAAATATACTGATTTTGACATCCGTACGGTTGGATCAATCATTAATATTTTTAAAAATATCGAATCGTCAATATGGGATTAAATACTAGTTAGAAGTACCTGTCAAATTACTAGTTGACTGTTAAAAAAGCAAACCAAATATATTTGTTTTTTTATAAAAAAAATTTCATACCACTAAAATATACAGATCTTGACATACGTACAGTTGGATCATTCATTAATATTTTTTAAAATATCGAATCATCAATATGGGATTAAACAATAGTTAAAAGTACTGGTTAAATTACTAGTTGACTGTTAAAAAATAAAACCAAATATATTTATTTTTTTCTATAAATTTTGTCATATCACTAAAATATATAAATCTTGACATCCGTACAGTAATAATTTTAAAAATATCGAAACATCAATATGTGATTGAACACTAGTTGGAAGTACTCGTCAAACTACTCTTTCACGGTTAAAAAGGCAAACCAAATATAATTATTTTTTTCTAAATTTTTTTATCATATTACTAAAATATACAGATGTTGACATCCGTACGGTTGGATAATTCATTAATATTTTTAAAAATATCAAAACATCAATATGGGATTAAACACTAGTTAGAAGTACTGGTCAAACGACTCTTTGACTATTAAAAAGGCAAACCAAATATATTTATTTTTTTCCAAAATTTTTGTCATATCACTAAAATATACTGATTTTTGTCCCCAAACAGATGTTTGGAATTGTTTTAAAAATTTATAAAATGTCGTATTTATGATAAAATCGATCCAAATCATATATTAAAATTTTTCTTAAAACTTTGAATTCTCAAAAATAAATTTTAAAATTTAGAATATAATAATCTTTGTAAGGAAAATATTAATTAATATTTATGTCCTGTAAAAGTTATCAAATTATATAATACTAATAATAATAACAATAATAATAATAATAAAATTGACACTCCTAAATTCGACGAAATGCGGTTGTATTTAGAGCCATGTCAGCGATCCGCGTGAATTATATCTAACGAACCATATTAAACTACTATCACAACAATCCAACGGTTGAAATTATATTTTATAAAAAAAATTTACACACCCCCCACCCCCTACCTTACGCGTACCAAACTAGTTAGAAGTACTCGTCAAATTACTAGTTGAGTGTTAAATGAAAATCAACCCTTCTTCTAAGTTGTCCTGCTTCCAAAGAAATGATGTGTCGGTTCAGAGATATTTTAACCAGTAAAACTTCAACATATCTACTAATCTCTCTTTAACTTCTATGGTAGGTTCCAGATTGATATCAAATAAACTACAGTGTAATATTACACACTGAACTAGAATTAGAAATCACCACAACCATCACCTGGACTCAACTGCACTAGATTCCGATCCTCTAAAGAATGAAAGGCGCCACCAAATCCAAAATGATTAACTCAGATTTGGGAATTCAGTACCATGTCTGGAGAAACATCAGAATCCCACTCCGTAAACAATGTGTGGTAATGCTTACAAGGAAGAGTATGGAGTACGTGTGGGTTCCAGCACATCTCTGTCTAGCCTTCTTTCACACGTATGTAGCCACAAGAGAACTGAACTCCTGAATCTAGGAGAAAAACGGAGAATTTAAAAAACACCGCCTACTAATGAAATATGAATGCCCAACAATTTTTTAGCTTTTGCATGGTAAAAATTTTCTATAAATTACCACACTTACTTTCGAAATGGACAAATTTATACTGAGAACACATATTTAGGTTAAATAATGAAAACATGAATGATTTTGAAATATTTCCTCCGCTGACTTAATTAAGAGTTTACATCCCCTTCTTTATTTTTTGAGCTGCTTTCTGAGTTCCAATTCAGAATAACAAACACGCCAGAAATGCCGTGATGGGACAAAAAAAAATGTCATGGTTCTATTGGCACCACCTACAAATATCCCCTTAGCTAGTGAATATATCTGTGGAAAAGTACAACGAAAGATATTCATAGTAAACCACAAACCAAAGAACAAGCGTCAAAATGCATATAAGCAAAGAACAGGCTTCAATATATGCATACCAAAATGTGCAGCACAGCAGAACACAGCCACAGAACATATTATAAGTGAACTCAGAACCTTCGGCTGCATTTATATCACTTTTGGTGCTAGTAGTATTTTGAAATATTAAGCTTAGCCAGGTCATGATTAGTAGCAGCATGATGTAAAAAAACAAAAAAAATAAATAACAACAGGCAAGCTATTTGATGCAAAAATACAAACCACACTGTAACCACAAAAACATATATCGTCTTAATATTTAACCTCCAGCTGAACAGAAGATGCTTTCACGTAGAAATAGGGGAACAGGGGAAAAACTATTGAAAAAATACTTTGATGTTCTTCAACATAAACACCAAGTCAAATTGCTGATGTATGATGTCCGATATGAAGAACATGTACAAGTTATGTCCCCATTTGGTGCTAAATTTACGGTTATCTTCCATATTGCACCAGTGGGCTACTTCACTATGTGTGCATATTAGGCCTCCCCATCTTCACTGCTCGAACTACCAAGTATGGCCGGACTAGTTGAAACACAGGAACAGATGTAAAGTCATTGACCAAAAAGAGGGTGAAGTAACGAGATGCCTTCTCCTTTTTACTTCTCTTTTCTTTTGCGCCTACGAGTATAGCTACCGATCATAACATTTCCACAATATTTATAAATTTTTATTTGAAATAACCCTCTGATAATCTGATTATTATTTATTTTCCTATTCATTACTTAAGTAATATATTATTCTTATTATTATGATTCAAATGCAAGTTCAGAGCACCTATTGAAATTAATACAAAAATCATTAGGGTTGCTAGGAAGTACACAACAAACCAACATGCCTCAAGTATAGAGAATTCGAGCTAGAACTCCAAAATACTTTATAAAACTTTTTCCAAACTTACTCGAATATCTTTGAATCCTAAATTGCGTCTCTTCTGCATTTTGTTGTTGGGAAACCCTTGGGATAACGGCTGTTATGCTAGCTGTTCATCCACCTAAATTCTATCATCGTTATCATTTTTAGTTTATATATCCATCATAACTAGAGTTGTCCTATATCATTTTAATTAAAAAAATTAAATCAACAATTTTAGCTCTATTTGTGAAAACTTGACACATCATTCATATACATATCACTGATTAAAATATTATTCATACATCATTTGTTTCAAATAGTTACACATTATGGTAAATGTTGGTTGTGATCATGTGACCATGTGTGTGTCTTACACAAATAGCTTCAGAAAAAATTTGCAAGCAGGACAGACCTTCGTAGATGAATGCTTAGTTTCTTCACTTAATATAATATACTAATTCCTAAGAAATGGCTATGATAAACAACCTGCCTTGATTATTTTGAATATTATTAAAAGCTTGACTAATAAACCTCTAAGGATTAGTCCATCTATATAGATCCATACATGTGTATCCCAGTCAACTATGTCAATACTCAATAGGCACAAATATAGAACAACGGACTTGCAACAATTATCGTCTAGCTACTGAATCATATTAAGGAATTAGTTTGGTTCTGTTATAAATATGTCCAGTTTTTCATTATAAATAGAATTTGAAGGCTTAAAACAAAACCTGAAGAAGAAAGCTCAAAGCAAGGTAACAAAAGACAAAGAAAAATAAATAATAAATTAAACTTACTTCTTTAATTCATCCCTGCTGCATAATTGTGATGAAAAAGTCCCACCTTAAGTTGACCACTTCTGACATCTATACAATGGAGAAAGATAACAAGGATTAACAATTATGTAAATACATTACTCCAATTCACCATCAACATGTTTGCAACAATTTTAGCATACTAAGAAGACCTTGCCGGTTGTTATTAATTTCATCTTTAGCCGACGGAGATAGTTTTTGTATTTATTTGATAATACCATAATAACAATTAGGTACCCCTCATGTTATAAACACATACGTTATAACTTATAAAACTTTTTTAATGCAAAGTGCTACAGAAAAATTAATATGATTTCAAAAGTGAAGTGTTGCAAACAAACTAGAATAGATTATATATTAAGAGTAAACTGAACATAGTACTTCAAGCATCACAAGTTTTACAGTCTGTTCATTTGATGCATTTATAAATTCAGATAAAGAGCCGAGATTTGATCAGATAAATAATTGAGGGTTTTCAGAAAACAAATATAAAGACTATTTGTACAAAAGAAATATGTTTGTTAATAAGCTGCAAAAAGAATAGAATTCTTGTGAAAACTTAATTATCCCTAAAATCATAATACCTCCATACATCGCACCTATCTTCTTGTAAACCCTACATCAAGGGCACGTTCAAGGCGCTTTGAAAATTTTAAGCTTCTTCTGCTAACCTGAAAATTTGACAGCAGATAAAGTGTTTGGTGTGAAATTCTTCTATACATGCAAATGGATGTCATCAACTCTTCCTGTATTAAATACATGACACCTGTGATAGACTTTAGTTAGCATGAAAGAATAGAGCTTTGTACTTCTGGGTGAAACCAAAAATTACAGAAAAGAACATTTGGTTGCACAAAGTAGTCAGAGATTGTACGGATAATTATGATTTAACAAAATTTTAATCTTGCCACGTGAAGGTGCTGCTCTCATGATGATGGGTTCCCTCTCCTACAAACCAACATCCATAAAACACACTTGTTAGAATTATGATACATTATTTAATTCAAATATATTTTAATAATTGATTGATGTTGGCCATATCTTTAGAATATTTTTGGATTATAGAAATTCGAAACACAGGACAAAGACAAAAGATCAGCAGAGAAATAAATAAGATGACATACCGTAACCCCAACCTGGCTTCTGCTTACAGTTGACACTGCCACGCCCACTGTTAATGAAGTAAAAACAATGTTTTAAGACACAAGACATTGTTTTAACACAAGACATAAACAACCCAGAATAGCGTGGTTTGAACTGTAGTGAGACTGATTACATGCCGTATTCCAGCTATTTTAAGAGGCCAGGATTGTAAACATTTGAACTCCACTTCCAACAATCATGATAAAATATTAATTAACAATATAGATTTTCCAGAGGTTTTTTAAGAATAACTAGTCAATAAATAGATAGGCCAGAGAGTGCCTTTTTAAGATGAACTAGTCACACAAGAAGAATATTGCAAATATACTTGCACCAAAATTTATCAAATAATCTAAAATGTTGTCCAGTCAACTTCGAATGTTATGTATAACAATTCTTAATTTCTTTATCATTTTTGCTTTAATCAATATAAAGGTAAAATTTAATAGCACCAACCATGAGCAAAAGGAGCAGCCTGTTTAGGGGCGATTCTTGCATTGTGAGAAGCACCATCTCCTCTTGGCACTGGGTGCAAAAAAATCTGAAACAAGTTCCCTCTGGGACTCTATGCTAGCCTGTAATAAATAAAATCATAAATACAATGAGTAAATGTGCCCTATGCTGATGAAGACCAACTCAAAAACTTGAAGTTTTACATTAGCATAAGATGCAACTGGTGATACTGGATCAACCGCTTCGCACAATTTCCTGGAACAAAATTCTGGGGTCCATTATTTAAACCTTTTCCCATGAAATTCTGGCATCCAGAACACAGGGAGCTTGATGTGCTGAAAAGAAAACACATACAAATTAATCTTCCAGCCTGGACTTTCAAATTAGCAATATTGATTTGGTACTCCAACACTTGTATATGATTACAAAACATTTTAAACTGCTCAGAAGCTTTCTCCAAGTAAATACCAGATACCTTAATAATGTTAGTATCCTACTCTCAATATTAAAAAGGGAATTCTCCTATCAAGCTTGAAAGAACAAGCTAAACCTTATATTTGAGTTAGATTTTTACAGTTACCTACCGAAAAAATTCTATAAAAGAGTTTTAGCTTATACATCATTCCATACCTAGGAACATAAATTACCAACAAAACCAAAACCAAGAAACCATTCTCCTACATAAAAATAATTAACAATATAATAACTATATACAATAAGAGCAGAGAGGGTTTATTTATAAGATAATTAGCAAATATATACGAGGGTTTTTTGGTTGTTGTATTAAATGCCTAGAAAAATATACATGATAAGCTAGTAACTAGTAAGGAGGTTTTCACTATAGGATATTGGCACAAAGATATGCAACTTAAGTGTCTGTATGTGTATTTTGATAAAGATAGCGTTGAACAGCTTTTTTTATTTGATAATGAACTACAATACTTAAACTAAAATAATGCAAGTAAATGTCCTACAAAATAGCAACTAAACAACTGAAGTCCTACATCATCTCAAAGACTAACGTTTATTCAGCAACGCCCTTTCCAGTTCTTTAGACCACGTCAACACGATCCAAACAAACTTTGCAACGACAGTTTAATTAATATAGCAACTAAGAAATAAATAAACCAGCTTCCCAAGTTTAGATTAAACGAACCCAACATAGGATACATTGAATTCTAGCCCTAACAACTACTAAATGATTCTTGCATCACACCTATAGCAGTAAATATTAATATTAATATAATAATGCAAATAAATAAAATATTATTATTATTATTATTATTGCTATTATTATTAAATTAATACACATATATGCAAAAACTACAAAAATAAAGAGAGTTTACTTTTATATTTTCGTACGAAAATAATCAATAAGACAAAATAACTTGGCAACAAAATTTAAAAAACAAGATCCGTAATTATTCATCAAAAACAAAAGAGGCACGTTAATTATTTCCCTCAACGTACTACCTTAATCTCATTGTTTTTCATACCAAAGAGGGCAAAATCCTGTCAAATCACAAGGTTAAAATTATTTTACTATATTTTGTAATATTATATTTACATGACAGTTAAACTTTTGGAGCCATTTAATTGCATTTTAACAATAATCATATAAAAATCATCTTTTGAAGTAAAAGTTAAATTAATTTATTCAAATTAAATTAGGGGCTTTCACATGGGAATAGGGGAACAGGGGAAAAAACTATTAAAAAGTACTTTGATATTTTTTAACATAAACACCAAGTCAAATTGCTGAGTATGATGGAATCTGAGATGAAGAACATGCACAAGTTATGCCCCGATTTGGTACTAAATTTACGGTTATCTTCTAGAATGCACTAGTGGGCTACTCCACTCTGTGTGCATATATCGTCTTAATATTGAACCTCCAGCTGAACAGAAGATACTTTCACAATGGAAAAAAACTATTAAAAACTATTAAAAACTATTAAAAAGTACTTTGATGTTTTAACATAAACACCAAGTCAAATTGCTGAGTATGATGGAATCCGAGATGAAGAACATGCACAAGTTATGCCCCGATTTGGTGCTAAATTTACAGTTATCTTCTAGAATGCACCAGTGGGCTACTCCACTCTGTGTGCATATTAGGCCTCCCCATCTTCACTGCTCGAACTACCAAGTATTGCTGGACTAGCTGAAACACAAGTAGAGATGTGAAAGTCATTGACCAAAAACAGGGTGAAGTAACAAGATGTCTTCTCCTTTTTACTTCTCTTTTTTTTTGCGCCTACCAGTATAGCTACCGATCATAACATTTCCCCAATATTTATCAATTTTTATTTGAAATAACCCTCTGATAATCTAATTATTATTTATTTTCCTTTTCATTACTTAAGTAATAGAATATTTTCATTATTATGATTCAAATGCAACTTCAAATAACCTATTGAAATTAATACAAAAATCATAGGATTTCTAGGAAGTACACAACAAACCAACATGCCTCGAGTATAGAGAATTCGAGCTAGAACTCCAAAATACATTAAAAATCTTTTTCCCAACTTATTTTTACTTTAATATTTAATAACAGCATATTTCATGAAATTTAAATTTTGAAAAGTCCAACTTGATAGATATCCAAAATAATCCTATTAATATCTCTGATATCTAATTAATATCTAGCATAAGTACATATGTACATATTTATTTGTGAAAAAAATCCTTAGACAATGTTTCTAAAAGAAAATCAATATGGTCGAAACCTGTTACTGCATATAGTTTCTAGGAAGGCATATCAATAGCCAATATAGTTTATGGGAAGGAATATCAATAGCCAACATTGGCTAAAAATAATTTCTCAGAAACTGGTCAAATAAACTGTATCATGAATTGAAGATGAAAAAAGAGGTATAAACTCATATTACAATCTCCAAACTTTTACAAATAAAATGGGAAAACAGTGATGGAAAACTTCTGTTGACTAGGGAGGAGTGGATCAAACGGAATAGCAGAGGAGGTGCAGAGGGGTCGTCCAGCCAAAGAAATCGTTGAAAGGAAGGTGGACGTGGGTTACGCGACAAAAGCAGAGTAAAATGCTATAACTGCGGCATATATGGTTACTTCGCTGCAGAGTGTCGAAAAAAAAAGAAAAGGGAGAGAAAAGGAACAAAAGTAAGAAATAAACATGGCACAAATCAAGGATGACGAGCTAGCACTCTTATTGGCCAAACACAGTAAACAAGGGGAAGAAATGGTGTTGCTAAATGAAGAAAAGGTTGTACGAAAACTTGTGCACGATGGTGAACGTGCTGATTCAAACCTGTGGTATTTGGATAATGGTGCGAGTAATCAAGTGACAGGATTACGATCAAAGTTTAGAGAACTTGACGAGGGAGTAACTGGGCAAGTGAGGTTTGGAAATGGCTCACCAGTTGAAATAAAGGGGAAAAGCCATGTGGTCTTTGCATGCAAAAATGGGGAAGAACACACCGTCCAAGAGGTAAATTATATCCATTTGCTTTGCAATAACATAATTAGTCTTGGAGAATTGTCTGAAGTTGGAAACAAAGTCGTCTTAAATGGTGAGTACTTGTGGGTGTTTGAAAAATCAAGAAAACGACTTATGAAGGTGAAAAGATCCCCTAATAGATTTTATAAAATAACTATAGAAACCAGTAAGCCTGCATTGTTAATCTCTAAGACAGATGAATTATCTTGGTTATGGCATTCACTGGCCACATGAATTTTCAAGCTTTGACACTTATGCATTCTACACAAATGGTGCATGGGTTGCCGAAGTTTGAGAATCCAAAGACTATGTGCACAGATTGTTCGATGTCCAAACAGGTCAGAAAATCGTTCCCATCTCAAAGCAAATTCTGTGCGAAACAAGTGCTTGAATTGGTGCATGGTGATCTTTGTGGTCCGATATCTCCGGCAACAACTGGTGGCAACAGGTATTTTCTTCTTTTGGTGGACGATTTCAGTCCAATAATGTGGTCATATACTCTAAAAAGTAAGGATGAAGCCCTTAAACATTTAAGAAGTTCAAAGCACATGTTGAAAATGGAACAGACAAGCGAGTAAAGACTCTCAGAACTGATCGTGTAGGAAAATTTTGTTCTCAAGATTTTATAACATTATGTGAGGAAAGCGGAATAGAAAGACACTACAAAGCTCCCTACTCTCCACAACAGAATGGGGTGATGGAACGAAGAAATAGGACAGTGGTTGCAATGGCTAGAAGTATGCTGAAATAAATGAATCTACCTTTGACGTTATGGGGAGAAGCTGTGAGACACTCCATGTATATTCTCGACAGGTTACCCACGCGATCTCTAACTGGAAGGACTCTATATGAGGCATGGAAAGGAGATAAACCAAACATAGGCCATGTACGTGTCTTTGGATTTATGGCTTATATGAAAATCCCAGGGGTACACACTAAGAAGTTGGATGACAGGAGCAAACCAGTGATACATCTTGGAAATGAACCACGAACAAAGGCAATGAACCAGGAACAAAGGCATATCACTTGCTTGATCCTCAAAGCAATAAGATATTTGTAAACATGGATGTGGCGTTCGAGGAAAGGAAAACATGGCCATGGGATCAGCATAGAGAGGAAAATCGTGATCAACAGACCACGTTTGTTGTAGTTGGCCCTGATGTTCAGAATAGTGAAGAAACTGTTATTCAAAGGGGGAGAAGAAAGCTTTCAATCACAACAAACGAGTATGGAGTCTGAAAATGAAGCAGTGACTCCATCGACAAAAGGGAGCATGCCCATGACACCACAGATGACAGTAAACATAGACCATTCAGAGTCTACAAGCTCGGACAGTAGCAGTAAACCGCGACGTTACAAATCTCTTGCTGATATTTAAAATGAGACATAGGAAATTAAGCTCGATGATGAGCTTCTATTGATGGGAATTGATGAGCTAATGAGTTATAGCAATGCTGAGCGAAATGGAGTCTATTGAGCAGAATAAGACATGGACACTGACAGAATTAACGGCTTATCGCAAAGTAATAGGCCTGAAATGGATATACAAGCTGAAGAGGAATGCTAATGGGGAAATAATAAAATACAAAACAAGGCTCGTCTCCAAAATATACGTACAAGAGCAGGGGGTGGACTTTGACGAAATTTTTGCTCCGGTCACCAGGCTCAAGACTGTTCGCTTTCTGTTGGCATTGGCTACCAAGACCGATTGGCAGATTCACCACTTGGATGTCAAAACAACATTTTTAAATAGAGAAATTTAGAAAGAAGTTTATGTTGCTCAACCTTAAGGCTTTATTAAAGAAGGTCAAGAACACTTGGTGTATAGATTGATTAAGGCTCTTTATGGTCTGCATCAAGCACCACGTGTCTGGTATGCTAAACTAAACAAGTATTTTGAGAATCTAGGTTTTTCAAGGTACCCATATGAGCATGCATTGTACATCAGGAGTAATGGTGTTGAAGCTCTCATTGTTGGAGTCTATGTAGACGATCTCTTAATAACAGGTACTAAATGAATTTAAACAACGGATGAATGATTGGTTCGAAATGAATGATTTGGGGAGGTTGTCGTACTATCTGGGAATGGAGGTTCAACAAATGAAGGACTGTATAGAGCTAAAACAGTCAGCTTACACAAAGAAAATATTGGAGAAGGCTGGAATGCAAGCTTTTAACCCCAATAAATATCCTATGGATCCGAATGAGCATTTGACTAAGGACGAAGGCGGGAAACTGGTGGATCCAACAGAATACAAAAGCTTGGTTGGAGGACTTCGCTACCTTGTGCATACATGTCTCGACATGGCTATGCTGTGGGGATAGTCAGCCGTTTCATGGAAAAGCGCACAGTTCTTCATATGAATGCTGTAAAGCGTATACTCAGGTACGTCAAGGGTACAATTAACTACGGCGTGGTTTATTCGAGGGATATTGGAAACAATATGCTTACAGGATACTCGAATAGCGATTTTGGAGGACAAACAGATGACAGGAAGAGTACAAGAGGAATGGTATTTTACTTAAATGATAACCTCATCACATGGGTCTCACAGAAACAAAGGTGTGTGGCCTTGTCTTCGTGCGAGGCAGAGTTTATGGCAGGGACGACATCAGCTTGTCAAGCTGTTTGGCTGAGGAATCTGCTCAGCAAGCTAACAGGTGAAGATATGGGTCCAGTAATCTTGTACATTTCATGGGCGTAGTAAACATATAGACAAACGCTACCATTATATTCGAGAATGTGTTGAGAGAAAGGAGATCATTGTCAAGCATGTGAGTAGTGATATGCAACGAGCAGATTGCCTGACCAAAGCTCTCACTACTATCCAATTTGAAAGAATGCGCAGATTACTGGGAGTAATGGAGTTGCCTAAATAAGTTTCAAAACTAAGGGGGTGATTGTTGGAATTATTTTGAAACTTATAGATTGTTTTAAAATAATTAAAGTATGTGCATGTTGAATTAGTATGCATAGTCGTGGAGAAGTTTTAGAAATGGCATATGTAGACACGTAGAAGTAGAACTGCATTAGAAGAGTTAGTTGTTTAATGGTCCTTGTTTTTAGCTGCATATTCTATCATCTATCTATTTATATTGTACGCTTCAAATCAATAAAAACAACTTACACGCAAGTCTTTGTTTTTCTCAGTTTTACAATACACAGCTTATATATATATTTGTATACATCCTGGCATTGAGTATAAACAAGAAATATGCACTATGTTGTTGAAAACCAACTCAAAAAAATAGAAATTTTACTTTAGCATTAAGTTTTACATCATTTATAACATGATATTATATATAGCTAGGGAGATGATCGAAATACAAACAACTTTTAAAATTAAAGCTATAAACTAATATAAGCCACTAAGTCAATCTAATATAATCCAGGCACCACACATAATTGACCAACATCCTCCTGCACAAAATCTCAAGTTTCTAAACACATAAACTATATCATTTAATTATTTTTAAGTATAATTAATGGCATATGCATCATGAAAGTTAGATGTCCTTATTGAAACTATTTGTCATTCAATATTACTAAAAAAATATAAATTAGTATTGTCTATTAATCATGTCATCAATATAATAGAATAATAAGAAAATGAATTATAACCACACACCGCGTTTAGAGAAGGCATGTAATGGTAGAATCCTCTACACCCATCCTCTCTCACTCTAATTTTTATCATGTACTGATGTATCATAACCAATCCCCTTGAAATACCTGTAGAAAACAATTAATTAGAAAAAAATTAACTATGATTATTTATTTATTCAAGAGGAGGAGTAAGGAAATATACCTTGCCAATCTTGATTTACATGTGGAGGGTGGTTTTCTTTATTGTCTTCTTCATCTTCGAATATGTTCATCACTGTTTAGTGTAAATTTGAGTCTCTATGAAATAGATGGGGGCGGCTGACAGTCAAATGTTAGGGTTTGTGAAAAGATAACACTCTTTTTATAGGGAAATTTCCTATATAATTACTAATTTTATTAAGATTTTTTTAAATTCTTAATGTTGTATATCTTTATTTATTTTTTATTTCATAGTCAAAATTTCACAATTATTTTGAAAGTTAGTGTTTGGTTCCACTTTTTAATCCTTCGAACATATTATAAGTGCACCGTTGTTATTTAATAAATATGATGTCATATAATTTGCAATATAACACTTTTAATATTTTTATTATAAACTAATTAACAATAAACATCCTAAATAAAATGTAAAAAATATAAATATGACATATCAAATTTTAGTTTTGATTAGTTTAATAATGTGGTTGAAAAATAAATATCCAAATTACGCGTCAACATAATTTAGACTATAGGTTTAAAAAAAATATATATTAGATATCGGTTATATAATTAAAAAAGAATATATAATTGGTTAATATTTATTTTATTAGAGATTTTTTAAAGTGATAAATCGTAAAAGATTTTTATAACTCATAATACAAATTTAAAAAGTATACTCATACTAAAAATAAAAATTTGAAAATAAAAAAATTTATTTGCACATTACTAATAATGAAGAGTTAGATGAGAGAAGTTATATGAGATAAAATCCTGTGTAAAAGGGATAATGTATACCATATATTGTGTATCTCTCTCAATTATACTTATGGTAGAATCATATTTGTAATATACAACTTATTTATATATTTACTACACATTACTAGTGGAAATAGTTGGAGTTTATCATACAAATTGATACTAATGAAAATATCATACATCAGTATGAAAATTAGTATGACAACTGAGGCAACTCCCAACAATCTGCTTAATCCCCACTCTCATACTCCAAGCCCCACATGCCTCGGCCTTTAGCCCATCAGGGGTAGCCCACTTGCCTATCCCAGACCGGTACTGGAGCCATATGAGAAATTATTATGGAGTGTTGAACTAAATATTTGGTACCACTTGGTGGGTTTGTTAAATAAATTTTAAATCCACATAAGTATGATTATTTATTTTTAGGGCCCAGCCTGCATGAATTTTTTTTGAGCCCATCATCTAAAAAGGCTTCCTTCTAATAGAGTTAAATGGTTGTTTGTAAACTAGCAATCTCATTCCACAAATAAAAGCCTATGTAGTGACTTAATGAAAACATCTTCAATCATTAATAAAATATATAGTATGACAAAAATTAATATTTTTTATTTTATCTTCCACATACATTGTTATATTATGCACCACCAAACAAACTAGAGTGCACATCTCACCATCATTAATAATAAATAATTAGAATTTTATCTGTACTACCAACCCATACTTATTATTAGTCTTTATAATAAAATAACATCAAAAATTATTAAAATACTTATTTAAGTGATATTCAATTTTCCTACTAATTCTCCTTGTGTTATTACTTTACTATGTTTCTGATGTGAATTCCTAGGGGTTTCCCCACGGACCCAGTGACACAAGCTACTAAAAGCATACAAGACTCTGACAGCTACTTTGCAATAAATAGGTAGGGCACCTAGGTTCTTCGGATAGATAGCGACTTAAAGTATTTATCTGTCCAGGTTGAAGCGCGATTCTTTTGGGGGCCATATGGTTCACCCACGTAATTGACTTTCTTCTTTTATAGCACATTTTATATTTTAGCCTTAGGCTGAGCAGTCTACAAGATACAAGAAAGAAGGCAATGTCAATGCAGACTTGGTAAACCGGACTCGGCCACCTCATCTCGAGATCATTGGGATTAGAAAATCTCGGGAACATGGGAAAAAACTATTGAAAAAATACTTTGATGTTCTTCAACATAAACACCAAGTCAAATTGCTGATGTATGATGTCCGAGATGAAGAACATGTACAAGTTATGTCCCCATTTGGTGCTAAATTTACGGTTATCTTCCATATTGCACCAGTGGGCTACTTCACTATGTGTGCATATTAGGCCTCCCCATCTTCACTGCTCGAACTACCAAGTATGGCCGGACTAGCTGAAACACAGGAACAGATGTAAAAGTCATTGACCAAAAACAGGGTGAAGTAACGAGATGACTTCTCCTTTTTACTTTCTTTTCTTTTGCGCCTACCAATATAGCTACCGATCATAACATTTCCCCAATTTTTATAAATTTTTATTTGAAATAACCCTCTGATAATTTGATTATATTTATTTTCCTATTCATTACTTAAGTAATATTATTCTTATTATTGATTCAAATGCAAGTTGAGAGCACCTATTGAAAAA
>NW_027420852.1:0-33285 GCF_009905375.1 Apium graveolens | reverse complement strand
ATTCTGGTTTGCAGTTTGACTTGATAAATAAGTACTACTTTCCGCTTGTGAGTACATTTTGTCCTTTTTTTGTAATAACTTCGAAGTTACACACAATTAATTGTACTATTTAAACAGACATTACTTGTATCAAGTAAAATTTCTTTTACTTTAAGTAACTAAGTAATTTAAAGCAACATTTTTTAAGGTAACTAATAACCCCACGAGGCAAGATCATCTGAAAAATTCTAGATTCTTTCACAAGAAACTGTGGTTGCTGGTCTGAGAAAACTAAATGCAGCTTATGCAATCCATATTCACACATATTATACTAACAACTCTATCATACTTAAATAAATCAAATCAAGATACGTAGAGTATTACCAGCAAGCTTGTTGCGAGGAAACTATGTTACTCAAACTTGGGAAAAAAGTAATGCTGGGAAGTTTTAAAAACTGGAGCTTCACAGTGTAGACACTGTGATATTGTGCTTCAGAGATTTAAAGATCAATTTATAGGCAACCTCAGAACTAAAATAATTTCATGCAAAGAAACTGTAGACATTCACCTATAGTACCCACGACATGTGAGATTCCATACTACTTGCTTCAAATTCCCTCCGCAATTTACTATCTTAAAACTGGCAAGAGTTTGACAAACTACTACGGATTCTATCTCTTCGATTTATATGGTGACAAGGTCAGAAAAGGATGATTTTAGGCTAACAAAAACATGTTCACCCTGCTCTTATTTTCAAATTATCTATGCAGGCTTATTAAAAATACACAAGCAAAAAGGAAAGAAATTTACAAAATAATATTAAACTATCAATTTTAGAAAGCATAATTGATTTTCCAACACAGAATGAGATGATTCTACTTAACCAAAAATCAGAATGCTTCATTTAATAAAATAAGACTAGAAAACTTGAACTGCATTCTTTACAAGCTATTATATAGGTTTTACGAGTGTCCATTCGCCCATGCCTATAAGGTTCACTCTTATTATTATCTTTGACCTTATTAATTGATTAATGACAACAAAATCCTGATTAATTACAACAAAAATGAAGCAAACTTATACTTTCTGCAGAATTGGCAAGGAAGTCCCCCTGGAACTTCCAAACAACCTTTTTTCATTTTATTATACTCAGGAACTGATTTGGTTTTTAAGTGTTAATTCTTTATGCTATTTCACATATGCATGCATGCTCTATCAGCACTATCAGGTTTTGTCAATTTATCGTACTTAAACACAGACATAACACACAGAAAACAATCACTGGAGAAAATCACATTGTTAAATTAATTTGCCAGTGTTTTGCACATAAAAAATGGGTACCTCGGGACACCCAGCTACCAGCTGACTTCTGTTCTGCACATAAAAAATCACATTGTTAAATTACTTTGACAGAGGTACTTAAATTACTGGAGAAAATTACTTTGAAATTATAAGAGATAACAATCAGCTAACCAAAGATCTACACAAACACAATTTAGGCAGCCTCAGAACTAAAATAATTTCATGCAAAGAAATTGTAGACATTCACCTATAGTACCCACGACATGTGAGATTCCATACTACTTGCTTCAAATTCTCTCCACAATTTACTATCTTAAACATGGCAAGAGTTTGACAAACTACTAAGGATTCTATCTCTTCGATTTATATGGTGACAAGGTCAGAAAAGGATGATTTTAGGCTATCAAAAGTGCTCACCCTGCTCTTATTTTCAATTTATCTATGCAGGCTTATTAAAAATACACAAGCAAAAAGGAAAGAACTTTACAAAATAATATTAAACTATCCATTTTAGAAAGAAAATTGATTTGCCAAACACAGAATGAGATGATTCTACTTAACCAAAAATCAGAATGCTTAATTTAATAAAATAACACTAGAAAACTTGAACTGCATTCTTTACAAGCTATGTATATAGGTTTAAGGTTTAATGAGTGTGCATTTTCCCATGCCTATAAGGTTCACTCTTATTATTATCTTTGACCTTATTAATTGATTAATGACAACAAAATCCTGATTAATTACAACAAAAAAGGAAGCAAACTTATACTTTCTGCAGAATTGGCAAGGAAGTCCCCCTGAACTTCCAAACAACCCTTTTCGTTTTATATATACTCAAGAACTGATTTGGTTTTTAAGTGTTAATTCTTTATGTGCTATTTCACATATGCATGCATGCTCTATCAGCACTATCAGGTTTTGTCAATTTATCGTACTTAAACACATACATAACACACAGAAAAATCACTGGAGAAAATCACATTGTTAAATTAATTTGCCATTGTTCTGCACAAAAAATGGGTACCTCGGGACACCCAGCTACCAGCTGACTTCTGTTCTGCAGATAAAAAATGACATTGTTAAATTACTTTGAAAGGTACTTAAATCACTGGAAAATTACATTGAAATTATAAGAGATAACAATCAGCTAACCAAAGATCTACACAAACACAATTTAGGCAGCCTCAGAACTAAAATAATTTCATGCAAAGAAATTGTAGACATTCACCTATAGTACCCACGACATGTGAGATTCCATACTACTTGCTTCAAATTCCCTCCAATTTACTATCTTAAACATGGCAAGAGTTTGACAAACTACTACGGATTCTATCTCTTCGATTTATATGGTGACAAGGTCAGAAAAGGATGATTTTAGGCTATCAAAAGCGTGCTCACCCTGCTCTTATTTTCAATTTATCTATGCAGGCTTATTAAAAATACACAAGCAAAAAGGAAAGAACTTTACAAAATAATATTAAACTATCCATTTTAGAAAGAATAATTGATTTGCCAAACATAGAATGAGATGATTCTACTTAACCAAAAATCAGAATGCTTAATTTAATAAAATAACACTAGAAAACTTGAACTGCATTCTTTACAAGCTATGTATATAGGTTTAAGGTTTAATGAGTGTGCATTTTCCCATGCCTATAAGGTTCACTCTTATTATTATCTTTGACCTTATTAATTGATTAATGACAACAAAATCCTGATTAATTACAACAAAAAAGGAAGCAAACTTATACTTTCTGCAGAATTGGCAAGGAAGTCCCCCTGGAACTTCCAAACAACCCTTTTCCGTTTTATATATACTCAAGAACTGATTTGGTTTTTAAGTGTTAATTCTTTATGTGCTATTCACATATGCATGCATGCTCTATCAGCACTATCAGGTTTTGTCAATTTATCGTACTTAAACACATACATAACACACAGAAAACAATCACTGGAGAAAATCACATTGTTAAATTAATTTGCCATTGTTCTGCACAAAAAAATGGGTACCTCGGGACACCCAGCTACCAGCTGACTTCTGTTCTGCAGATAAAAAATGACATTGTTAAATTACTTTGACAGAGGTACTTAAATCACTGGAGAAAATTACATTGAAATTATAAGAGATAACAATCAGCTAACCAAAGATCTACACAAACACAATTTAGGCAGCCTCAGAACTAAAATAATTTCATGCAAAGAAATTGTAGACATTCACCTATAGTACCCACGACATGTGAGATTCCATACTACTTGCTTCAAATTCCCTCCACAATTTACTATCTTAACCATGGCAAGAGTTTGACAAACTACTACGGATTCTATCTCTTCGATTTATATGGTGACAAGGTCAGAAAAGGATGATTTTAGGCTATCAAAAGCGTGCTCACCCTGCTCTTATTTTCAATTTATCTATGCAGGCTTATTAAAAATACACAAGCAAAAAGGAAAGAACTTTACAAAATAATATTAAACTATCCATTTTAGAAAGAAAATTGATTTGCCAAACACAGAATGAGATGATTCTACTTAACCAAAAATCAGAATGCTTAATTTAATAAAATAACACTAGAAAACTTGAACTGCATTCTTTACAAGCTATGTATATAGGTTTAAGGTTTAATGAGTGTGCATTTTCCCATGCCTATAAGGTTCACTCTTATTATTATCTTTGACCTTATTAATTGATTAATGACAACAAAATCCTGATTAATTACAACAAAAAAGGAAGCAAACTTATACTTTCTGCAGAATTGGCAAGGAAGTCCCCCTGGAACTTCCAAACAACCCTTTTCGTTTTATATATACTCAAGAACTGATTTGGTTTTTAAGTGTTAATTCTTTATGTGCTATTTCACATATGCATGCATGCTCTATCAGCACTATCAGGTTTTGTCAATTTATCGTACTTAAACACATACATAACACACAGAAAATCACTGGAGAAAATCACATTGTTAAATTAATTTGCCATTGTTCTGCACAAAAAATGGGTACCTCGGGACACCCAGCTACCAGCTGACTTCTGTTCTGCAGATAAAAAATGACATTGTTAAATTACTTTGAAGAGGTACTTAAATCACTGGAGAAAATTACATTGAAATTATAAGAGATAACAATCAGCTAACCAAAGATCTACACAAACACAATTTAGGCAGCCTCAGAACTAAAATAATTTCATGCAAAGAAATTGTAGACATTCACCTATAGTACCCACGACATGTGAGATTCCATACTACTTGCTTCAAATTCCCTCCACAATTTACTATCTTAAACATGGCAAGAGTTTGACAAACTACGGATTCTATCTCTTCGATTTATATGGTGACAAGGTCAGAAAAGGATGATTTTAGGCTATCAAAAGCGTGCTCACCCTGCTCTTATTTTCAATTTATCTATGCAGGCTTATTAAAAATACACAAGCAAAAAGGAAAGAACTTTACAAAATAATATTAAACTATCCATTTTAGAAAGAATAATTGATTTGCCAAACATAGAATGAGATGATTCTACTTAACCAAAAATCAGAATGCTTAATTTAATAAAATAACACTAGAAAACTTGAACTGCATTCTTTACAAGCTATGTATATAGGTTTAAGGTTTAATGAGTGTGCATTTTCCCATGCCTATAAGGTTCACTCTTATTATTATCTTTGACCTTATTAATTGATTAATGACAACAAAATCCTGATTAATTACAACAAAAAAGGAAGCAAACTTATACTTTCTGCAGAATTGGCAAGGAAGTCCCCCTGGAACTTCCAAACAACCCTTTTCCGTTTTATATATACTCAAGAACTGATTTGGTTTTTAAGTGTTAATTCTTTATGTGCTATTCACATATGCATGCATGCTCTATCAGCACTATCAGGTTTTGTCAATTTATTGTACTTAAACACATACATAACACACAGAAAACAATCACTGGAGAAAATCACATTGTTAAATTAATTTGCCATTGTTCTGCACAAAAAATGGGTACCTCGGGACACCCAGCTACCAGCTGACTTCTGTTCTGCAGATAAAAAATGACATTGTTAAATTACTTTGACAGAGGTACTTAAATCACTGGAGAAAATTACATTGAAATTATAAGAGATAACAATCAGCTAACCAAAGATCTACACAAACACAATTTAGGC
The DNA here is from genome assembly GCF_009905375.1 of Apium graveolens. Taxonomy (NCBI): domain Eukaryota; kingdom Viridiplantae; phylum Streptophyta; class Magnoliopsida; order Apiales; family Apiaceae; genus Apium; species Apium graveolens. Next base: position 27,860 of record NW_027420852.1, on the reverse strand, counting down.
AGCCTCAGAACTAAAATAATTTCATGCAAAGAAATTGTAGACATTCACCTATAGTACCCACGACATGTGAGATTCCATACTACTTGCTTCAAATTCCCTCCACAATTTACTATCTTAACCATGGCAGAGTTTGACAAACTACTACGGATTCTATCTCTTCGATTTATATGGTGACAAGGTCAGAAAAGGATGATTTTAGGCTATCAAAAGCGTGCTCACCTGCTCTTATTTTCAATTTACTAGCAGGCTTATTAAAAATACACAAGCAAAAAGGAAAGAACTTTACAAAATAATATTAAACTAACAATTTTAGAAAGAATAATTATTTGCCAAACACAGAATCAGATGATTCTACTTAACCAAAAATCAGAATGCTTCATTTAATAAAATAAGACTAGAACTTGAACTGCATTCTTTACAAGCTATGTATATAGGTTTAACGAGTGTGCATTTGCCCATGACTATAAGGTTCACTCTTATTATTATCTTTGACCTTATTAATTGATTAATGACAACAAATCCTGATTAATTACAACAAAAAAGGAAGCAAACTTATACTTTCCGCAGAATTGACAAGGAAGTCCCCCTTCCAAACAACCTTTTTCCGTTTTATATATACAGGAACTGATTTGGTTTTTTAGTGTTAATTTGCCAGTGTTCAGCACATGAAAAATGGGTACCTCGGGACACCCAGCTACCAGCTGACTTCTATTCTGCACGTAAAAAATCACATTGTTAAAATAATTTGACAGAGGTACTTAAATCACTGGAGAAAATTCCTTTGAAATTATAAGAGATAACAATCAGCTAACCACAGATCTACACAAACCAATTTAGGCAGCCTCAGAACTAAATAATTCATGCAAAGAAACTGTAGACATTCACCTATATTACCCACGACATGTGATCCATACTACTTGCTTCAAATTCCCTCGCAATTTACTGTCTTAAAACTGACAAGAGTTTGACAAACTACTACGGATTCTATCTCTTCGATTTATATGGTGACAAGGTCAGAAAAGGATGATTTTAGGCTATCAAAAGCGTGCTCATCCTGCTCTTATTTTCAATTTATCTATGCAGGCTTATTAAAAATACACAAGCAAAAAGGAAAGAACTTTACAAAATAATATTAAACTATCAATTTTTGAAAGAATAATTGATTTTCCAAACACAGAATGAGATGATTCTACTTAACAAAAATCAGAATGCTTCATTTAATAAAATAAGACTAGAAAACTTGAATTGCATTCTTTACAAGCTATGTATAGGTGTAACGAGTGTGCATTTGCCCATGCCTATAAGGTTCACTCTTATTATTATCTTTGACCTTAGTATCTTTTCACGCAATATAAAGAACTAATGTGCTGCATTGATTAATGACCTGAATCCCCCGTATAGTTTAGCACACATCCGCACACTGTAGTAGAATCTTTCTCTCAAATTATCTACAAAGTATCAAAAATAGTTTAAATAAGAAAGCATGTCTAAGCATGACATTAAACATATACTAAGCAGGATAAATTATTAAAAAAAACTAACAATCAAATTTTGCGTACCAGATTGTGTATAAGATTTTACACATGGATAAACAGTGATCCCAATCGAAATTTTATAAAAAATACCTTAACTAACTGGGAGTTGGTAAAACTCATACTTGACGATCAATCCACAACCCTTCATCATGGTCATTTCGTGCATAATTTATATCTATATTGTCTTCCCTAAATGTAGTAGGTAGACCACTTGAGAAAGGGGGATTTTCATCAAATTGATTATACTCGTCCTCATCTTCAACATCATCAATTCCAAGTATGTGTCGCTTGCCTTGAAGAATAATGGACCACCTAGAATCATCGGGATCTCGAATATAGAAAACCTGTTTAACTTGTATACAGAGTATAAAGGGATCATCTTCATGCCCAAACCGATTAAAGTCTACCAAAGTGAAGCCCGACTCATCCACTTGAACACCACGCCTAATATCGAACCATTTACATTTGAAGAGAGCAATTTTAAAATCCTTGTAGTGAAGCTCCCAAATTTCTTCAATCACCCCATAATATGCATTTTTATATCTCGTGATGTGATAGAATTGCCTTTTTCAAACTCTGTAGAAGAAGCTTCTACAGATACTCCGCTATTATGCACAATGCTTTTTCATGTGATAATGAGTATAAGTATACCCATTTATATCATATCCTTGGTAAGATCTCACTGGCATGTCGGGGCCATATGCTAACCATTTGAGCGTATTAGAAACGGAGGAATGATTTTCTGAATATTGAGACATGATTCGGTCTTTAAACCCCATTTAACAAATGATCGATTGTGTTCACTTGTAACCCACTTGCCACTTTTAGAAGGATGCATTTGTCGAATGATGACTATATGCTCTTGCAAGTATGGATTAACTTCTGCCATGTGTTGTAATACAAAGAGATGGGCTTTATCAAGAATTTCAATACAAGGAGTGATCATTTTATGCCCCAATGTACCCTGACCATCAATTCTTCCTTCATGACGAGATCTAAGAATTCCAACTGGATTGGCAGATGCTAAATACCCTGTGCAAAATTCAAGAGTCTCTTCAACCGAATATCCTTCAACTATGCTGGCTTCAGGTATACGTCGATTTCTCACATATGCTTTTAAGATACATAAGAATCTCTCGAAAGGATACATTTGCCTTACATATAAAGGACCACAAATTTTAATCTCTCTCACAAGATGAACCACTAAATGCACCATAATATCAAACAATGATTGTGTAAAATACATTTCAAATTCACAAAGTGTAACTATAATATCTGCCTGCAATGTATCCAATGTCATGGGGTCAATGACCTTACTGCATATAGCATTAAAGAAGAAACACAGTTTTGTGATTACCTATCTCATGTGCTTTGGCAATATCCCTCGAATTGCAACGGGTAGTAGATGTTGCATTAGAACGTGACAATCATGTGACTTCATACCTACCAGCTTCAAATCTTTCATTGAGACGATGTTTTTTGGGTTTGAGTATCCCGATAAAACTTTTACACTAGATATACATTCACAAAAGCTTATTTTCTCTTTTCTGGACCAGAGTGTAACAAGCAAGAGGTAGATATGTACGTTTACCGGATTGTTGCGGTGCTAACTCTGCCCGTACACCCATCTCTTGCATGTCTAATCTTGCTTTCATCCCATCCTTTATCTTACCAGGTATATTTAGCAATGTTCCAACTGCTTTAACAAATATTTTTTCAATATGCATAAAATTAAGACAATGTCTAACTTGCAAGTGCTGTCAGTATGGAAGATCCCAAAATATGGATCTCTTCTTCCAAATACTATTCGGAGTTGGCTTCTTATACAGCTTTCCGAGAACATCGTCAATATCTTTAACTCGTTCAAAAACCTCCTGCCCAGTTAAAGGAAAATGAGCTACTCGAGTCTCGATAGTTCCATCAAAAGAATTTTTCCTCCTACGATAAGGGTGAGTAGGGGGAGATATGTACGATGACCCATATAGACATTTTTTTTGCAATTATTTAAACGAAGATCAATAGTAGAATCTTCACAGATTGGACAGGCTTTAGCTCCTTTGATGGTGTACCCTGAAAGGTTTCCATAGCCAGGAAAATCGCTAATAGTACAAAAAATCATGGCACGCAAAGTAAAATCTGTCTGACTGTATGCATCATATATCCTCTCACCTTGATCCCACATTAACTTTAGATCATCAATAAGTGGCTGAAGATAAACATCAATATTATTCCCGGGTTCTTTAGGACCGGGGATTAAAAGTCAACATGATATACTTCTGCTTCATGCATAACCAAGGAGGCAAGTTATAAATTGTTAGAAGAATTGGCCAGGTGCTATGTTGAGAGATTTGTTGTGGATATGTTGTGAACTTGATGATTTCATTAACAAACACCTTAGTAGATTTAACTTAGTGAAAAATGTAGCACTCGACGGAAAAGCAAATATAGTCCCGACGGATGACTCATTACAGTCCCGACGGATGACTCATTATAGTCCCGACGGATGACTCATTATAGTCCCGACGGATAATGATCTGTTATCCATCGAGTGAGTAGCTTATGTAATAATAAGTCTGTAGCACATTTCTGCATACATCTTTGTATAGATTTTGTAGTAGCATATAAGTCATGTTGACTTTAATTAGATATGCAGAATAGGTTGATTAAATGTACATAATTGATGTCTTGTAATTCTGCATAAATGAAATGAAGTCAAGTGCCAAATAGCTACTCGACGGATGATCAACAAAGATACTCGACGGATGATCAACAAGACAACTCGGCGGATGATCATGTACTCAACGGATAATCAATTCAAATATCCGTTGACAGTGACAACACAGTCACATGCGTCGAGTGTATGCAAAAGGAATGTGGAAGCCTATTCAACTGGGTTTTAGAGAACAAAGAAGCATTGCCATTTCCATGCTATTATGAAGATATTCAAAGATGCTGGAATAGAGTAATGAAGCATCAGAGTATAGACTTGATGTTTTGTTTTATTATCTTGTTTTCTTACTTGTAATCTTGGTGATATATAAACCAAGAAGTAGCAAATAGAACAACAACAAGACTAAGAACATTTTCTCAGAGAAACATTTGTAAGCTGAATTCTTAGCATTTCTCTGTAAACTTAGTTGTTCATATTTGTAAGCAGCTGTGAACTAATTTAGCTACACAGAGTTCTCTTGATATAATATATATCTCTGGTGGATACATTAAATCCACTAGAAAGTTTTTAAAGACTTGTGTTTTTAATTACTTATGTTTTGATTCATTCTAAGTTATTATTCCGCACTCTGCAAATTAATTCACACAAATATATTCTAAGTTAGAACACTTTTAAACCGAGAAAAAGTTTCAAGAATTTCATTCAACCCCCCTTCTGTAATTCTTGTTGCATTGTTAGGGACTAACAATTGGTATCAGAGCAAGCTCTTGATAAACAAAGAGTTTAAAGATCACAACAAAACAGCATGATGAACAAGAAGGATGTTGGAGTCAAGATTCCTTTTCTGGACAAAGACAACTACCATCACTAGAAGGTAAAGATGCATCTTCATTTACTATCTCAAGATGAGGCCTATATAGACTGCATAGAGAGAGGCCCTCATATACCAATGAGAGCTGCAACTGAAAATGAACCATCTGTCCCCAAGCCAAGGCATGAATGGTCTGATCCTGATATTGAACAAGTCAGGAAGGATGAGAAGGTCATGACTATTCCGTTCAATGGAGTTGATGGTGACATGTTTGACAATATCATCAATTGCAAACTGCTAAGGAAGTGTGGGATACTATACAGATTATCTGTGATGACACTGAACAAGTTAGAGAAAACAAGATGCAACTGCTAATTCAGGAATATGAGCACTTTCATAGTGAAGACAGTGAGTCTCTCACTGACATTTTTAGTAGATTTCAAAAACTACTAAATGCTCTGAAGTTGCGTGGAAGGGTCTATCAGACAAAAGACTCCAATCTTAAGTTCCTTAGATCTCTTTCAAAGGAATGGAAACCTAAGACAGTCTCATTGAGAAACTCTCAAGATTACAAGGAGTTTACTTTGGAGAGACTATATGGCATCCTGAAAACTTATAAGCTTGAAATAGAGCAAGATGAGAGGATGGAGAGAGGAAAGAAGAAAGAATGATCTATTACACTAGTTGCTGAGTTAGAGAAAGAGAAGGAGATGAAGATGTAAGCTGTTGAATCAACTTCAAAGGTTTGTGAAAACAAGGGCAAGGGGCTGGTAGCAGAAAATGAAGGTTCTTTGAGCCAAGATGACATGGAAGATATTGATGAACATCTAGCATTTCTTTCCAGAAGATTTTCCAAGCTCAAGTTCAAGAAGAACTTTGGAGCAGCTAAGCCAAATAGAAACATGGTGGATAAATCACAATTCAAATGTTTCAAATATGGCTTGGCAGGGCACTTTGTCAGTGAGTGTAGAAAGTCAGATTCCAACAAAGAAAAAGTTTGATCCTGTGGATTATAAACAGAAATATTTTGAGTTGCTCAAACAAAAGGAAAGGGCTTTATTACACGAAAATGACGGCAGCAGATGGTCTGGATGAGGATGAGGATGTCAGCTATGTCAATCTAGCCCTAATGGCCAAGTCTGATGAAACAGAGACAAGTTCTTCAAGTAATCAGGTAATCACCACTAACCTTGCACATTTATCTAAAACTGAGTGTAATGATGCAATAAATGACATGTCTATTTAATTATATCATTTGCGTGTTACACTTAAGTCTCTTACTAAGGAAAATGCTAAAATCAAAAAATAATTTGTTTTAAGTGAGAGGAATAGTGTACTAGAGTCTCAGTTCATTGAATTTGAAAAATTGAGAATTGTGTGTAAAAGTGCTAAGGATGAATTAACTGAGTCCGTGAAGAAAGAAGAGATCTTGAAAAAGCAGCTTGAACGAGAACATGAGGTGATTAAGGCATGGAAAACATCTAGAGATGTTCATGCTCAAATCACCAAAGTTCAAGGTATTGAGTCCTTTTGTGTTGCAGCCTGGAAGAAGAATAAGGAGAAGCTAGAATCCAATTTGGTTGAAGGATTGCTAACATATGTAGACTCGACGGATGATGAGGGTCATCCGTCAGATAACAAAAGGGTTATCTGTCAAGTGATATAAATCCTCATCCGTCGACTGTGAGCAAGCCTGTGAGTAAAGCCAAACTATTAAGTTAAATGAGATATATGGATCAGTTTCCAAGAATTTTGTTCCAGGAGAAACCAGTCAAGTGAAGAAGGAGAAAAAACTAATGTTGGTCATATGACAATCAAGCAGTTGAATGACAGACTGGAGAAAATTGAGGTTAAAACAAATGCTAAAAAAAAAAATAGAGATGGTAAAGTAGGAATTAACAAGCATAACAACTACACACCTGATAAATATGCTCCCAGAAAAATCTGTGTCAAGTGTGGTAGTGTAAATCACTTGTCTGTTAATTGCAAATCTGCCATGCCTACTTCCATATCTGTGCCACCTCATTTTCCCAAGATGAATGCCATGTCTTCTATGCCTATGAATGCTATGTTGCACAGAATATGAATGCACAATTTGCTAATATGCCATTTGCACCTAATCCTTATTATGCTGATATGCCACAAATGCCATTTAGCATGCCTTACTGGAATAACATGTTTACTAATAGCATGCCATTCTCTGTAATCAAAATATGCATGATAATTCTGCTGTAATGAATGGTTTCAAAGGTCCAACTCAAATGACTAAGGATGAATTTGATATTCCCAAGTCAAATGAGATCAAACCTAAGAAACAGAAAAAGAAAGCTAACAAGGCAGGACCCAAGGAAACTTGGGTACCAAAATCAAATTGATTTGATTTTGATGTGTGCAGGGAAACAGAAATAATCTATGGTACTTGGATAATGGTTGTTCAAGACACATGACTGTGATTCTACCCTGCTCACAGAGTTCAAGGAGAGAGCTGGCCCAAGTATTACTTTTAGAGATGACAACAAGGGTTATACTGTGGGATATGGCTTGATTTAAAAGACAATACCATCATTGAATAGGTTACCTTAGTGGATGGTCTCAAGCATAATTTGTTGAGTATCAGCCAACTTTGTGATAAAGACAATTTAGTAACCTTCAACTCAGAAGCCTGTGTTGTGACAAATAAAAGAAGCAATAAAGTGGTTCTCATTAGAGTGAGAAAAGGAAATGTGTACCTAGCTGACTTCAACTCATCAAATGCAAAATCTATTACTTGTCTTCTCAGTAAAGCAAGTCAGGATGAAATTTGGTTATGGCACAAGAAGCTATCCCATTTAAACTTCAAGACCATGAATGAACTTGTAAAGAAAGAACTGGTTAGAGGCATTCCTCAAGTGGAGTTTTCTAAGGATGGACTGTGTGATGCTTTCCAGAAGGGAAAGAAAATTAAAGCATCATTTAGAAAGAAACTTGATTCATCAATTGAAGAACCTTTGTAATTGCTACACATGGATTTGTTTGGACCAGTCAATGTGTTGTCCATTTCAAGGAAAAGATTTTGCTTAATAATTATTGATGATTTCTCAAAGTTCTCTTGGACATATTTCCTAAAGTCTAAAGATGAGGCTAGTAAAATCATTATCAATCACATAAGGCAAGTCAATAATCATCCTGATTTCAAAGTTAGAAGAATCAGGAGTGACAATGGAACTGAGTTCAAGAATTCTACTATGAGAGCATTCTGTGAACAAAATGGGATTATGCATGAGTTTTCAGCAGCAAGAACTCCACAACAAAATGGAGTAGTAGAAAGAAAAACAAATCACTTATTGAAGTTGCAAGGATAATGCTTGAAGAGTCTAAGTTACCAACATACTTCTGGGCTGAAGCTGTAAATACTGCATGCTACACTCAGAATATTTCTCTGGTTAATCAGGCAAAATACATGACCCCTATCAATTGTTCAAGAACAAGAAGCCAACTTTAAATTTCCTTCATGTCTTTGGTTGTAAATGTTATATCTTGAGAAATCAAACTGATCAGAATGGGAAGTTTGATGCTAAAGCAGATGAAGAATTTTTGTTGGATATGTTGTTGGTAAAGCATACAGAGTCTACAATCTGAGAACCAACATTGTCGTGGAATCAATACATGTTGTGTTTGATGATAAAAAGATTGAGGGACTACAAGATGGAGATTACCATGAGAGTCTCAAATTTGACAATGTGGAGATGGTTAGTGATGACAGTGATGATGAAAGTGATCAAGAAACTACTACTAAGGATAGTGTAGGAAAATCTACCTCCAATGAAGCTGTTAACTCAACATCCGTCGAGTTACAAAATGCATCATGTCGGTAGACAACCTGCATCATCCATCGAGAGACAACCAACCTCATCCGTCGGTACTCAAAATTCACCATCCGTCGGGTTATCACAAAGAGGTGAAAGTAAGAATAGATCACTTTCAGAAAATTCCCCTCTCTCAAATCAAAGATCCATAAACTCAGGGGGAGTTTCAAATAATCAAAACTCAATCACACATCAAGACAACAATGAGGCCTCTTCATCTAGAGATAATCTACCTCAACAAAGAAAATGGACAAAGGATCATCCTTTTGAGCTTATCATATGTGATGTATCTTCTAGAGTTCAAACAAGGAGAGCAACTCAAGAAGAATGTCTATACAACAACTTTCTTTCTAAGGAAGAACCAAAGAAGGTAGAAGAAGTTTTGTTGAATCCTGATTGGATTTTAGCTATGCAGGAAGAGCTAAACCAATTTGAGAGGAATAAGGTATAGCTGGTACCCAAGCCTAAAGGAAAGAATCCAATAGACACCAAATGGGTATTCAGAAATAAGATGGATAAAAATGGCATAGTGGTCAGGAACAAAGCTAGATTGGTGCTAAGGGCTATTGTCAACAAGAAGGAATAGATTTTGATGAAAATTTGCTCATGTTACAAGACTTGAAGCCATCAGAATTTCTTAGCCTATGCAGCCATGCCAATTTTAAGGTCTATCAAATGGATGTCAAGAGTGCCTTTCTAAATGGAGATTTGGAGGTGGAAGTCTATGTAGTCAGCCTTAGGTTTTGAAGACCCAAATTCCCAGATTATGTCTACATCTATTGAAAGCACTCTATGGATGAAGCAAGCACCTAGAGCTAGGTATGACACTTTATCAAAGTTCCTTTTGGAAAATCACTTCACAAGAGGTACTGTAGATAAAACTTTATCTTTAGAAATGTTAATGGCTCTAGTATACTGTTCAAATTTATGTAGAATGACATATTTTTTGGCTCTACAGATGAAAAAGTTTGCCAAATTGATGCAAAGTAAGTATGAATGAGTATGATGGGAGAACTAACTTACTTTCTTGGTCTGCAAGTTAAGCAAGTTAGTGATGAATATTCATTAGTCAAACTAAATACATTAATGATCTTTTAAAGAAGTTTGATCTAATGGATTGCACATCTGCAAAACTCCCATGGCCACTACAACTAAGCTTGAATTAAACACTACTGAAAAGTATGTGGATATTTCAAGTTATAGGGGCATGGTTGACTCACTTCTGTACTTAACAGCTAGTAGGCCAGATATAATGTTTGCTACATATTTATGTGCTAGATTTTAGGCTGTCCTAGAGAATCTCACTGAGTAGCTATTAAGAGAATTTTCAGATATCTCAAGGCAACACCAAAACTTGGCATTTGGTACCCTAGAGATTCCGGTTTTGATCCAACTGGTTATTCAGATGCAGATTATGCAGGTTGTAGAATTGATAAAAAAGTACAACAGGAACCTGTCAATTTCTAGGAAACAAACTTGCGTCCTGGTTCAGTAAAAAGCAGAATTCGTTTTTACTTGTACAGCTGAAGCTGAATATTTGCTGCTGGCAGTTGCTGTGCACATATTTTTGTGGATGAAAAACCAATTTCTAGACTATGGTCTGCAAGTAGAAAGAATTCCCATTTTCAGTGATAACACAAGTGCAATTGCCATCACTGAAAATCCAGTACAGCATTCAAGGACAAAACACATAGACATCAAGTACCACTTCATAAGGGAACATGTAATGAATGGTACCGTGGAACTATATTTTGTTCCAAGTGAAAAGCAGCTTGCAGATATATTTACCAAGCCACTGGATGAATCCACCTTTTCAAGGTTGGTAAGTGAGTTAGGTATGCTAAATTATTCTTAAAATTTTTACAATATTTTGCAAGTTCTAATGCAGGCAGAAATTTAATTGATTTTCAGTCTTGGATAAAATTTTGGCTAAGTCAAAATTTGCATCCCGACGGATGATCATTATCCATCGAGTTTGATCATCTGTCGGTATACAATTATCAAATAAAAAAAATTACTTTTCTGGAATATTTTATGACTCGACGGATAACTGATTTATCTTCATCCGTCGAATTGTCTTATTCTTAGCCGTTGATTCTCTAAACATTATCCATCGAGTATACTTACAGTTTGTAAGCATAGCACGACGGATAATTGAAGGAATTTTTACAGTTTATTTTTTAAACGGCTATTTTGGGCAATTCTTATTGGTTACTTTATTTTACTTTATTATTTTTGACAGTTATTTTGAGATAGTAAAACCTTTATTCATTTCCATTACTTTTCTTTTATCATTCTCAAATCATCTGCTCTAAATTCTCTCTTTCCCTAAAGCAACTACCATCTCCATCTCTGTAATTTCCACTCTCTAACAATGGCACCAGTAGTCAAGATCATGTCACAAACTGGATACATCTATGAGGAAAATAACTTCACGGCTCTAGTAAACAAAGGGATTCAACATTCAAGTGACTACCACAAAATGATGGATTTTGTGAAGAACTGCAAACTCAGCTATGTAATGCTAGAATCACCCACCATCTTCTGTGAGGTTGTTGAAGAGATATGGACGACTGCTACATACAACTCTACTGATAAGATCATCACACTCATTATTAAAGGTAATGAATTCTGTATCAATAGTGATGATATTAAAGCATGTTGCAAAATTCCTGATAATACTGTGACCTCACCACACACAGATACTGATATTGTTAATATGCTTAATTCCATGAACTATGCACTCTCTACTTCTAAGTTAAGTGATATTAGTAGGTTGGGTCTTAGGAAAGAATTGAGTGTTATGTGTGATGTAGTTACCAAGGTCTTTTATGGTAAAATCAGTAATTTTGATTCTGTCATGCTTAACATGCTTTACATGCTAATTACAGATAAGTTCTTTAATTTTAGTGATCTTGTTTTGTTTGAGTTGGGGTTTAAATTAGGGGAGTTAAACAAGAGGGGTAAAATATTTACTATGCTAGATTTTTCATGATGCTAGCTAACCACCTCTCCGAGGAAATTGTGCTTGAGAACCCAAACAACAAATTAGATTGTTGGGTTCAAGAGAGAAGAATTATTGCAGATTTAAACAGGGCAAACCATCACAAGGAGGTGCCACTCTTCTATTTCCTGTAATGGAAGCACCTCAGATAAGTGAGCTAAGTTCATCTGTCCCTACTCTTCCAATTTCACAGATTTATTTGAATTCTAGTATCTTCTGATAAAACAACAGTGTGAGTAGCAATGGAGGCTTCAGCATCCTCTAATTGCTGATCTGGTTCTAGGTTCTGATCAACAGCCATATCCTGATGCTCACCTATATTCTGATCATCAGCATCTGGATGCAGAGAAGGTGTAGTAGATAATTCTGGAGTTTGAGCAGCATCAGTGACAGGTATTATTGATGGATTAGTTGCTGTTGGAGCCTCTAAGAGAATTACTTCAGGCACAACCAAGGTCTGAATATCAATATCAGCACTTGTGCCTGTATTAACAGGAGATACATATTTTCGAACAGGAGACACAGATGGTGTATTGGCCTTTTCAGGAACAGCTTCCTGAGATGGAGAAGTAGTGACTTTAGCAGATTCCTTTTTTGAGATCAGAGATTCCTGATCTCCTTCCTTAGCTGCTGCTTCTTCATCATCTGAAACTGGCCTTTTTGCCCTCTGTTTCTTGTATCTCTTTGTAGATATGGATTCCTTGGGAGTTTCAGGACAGTCATTCTTCTAAGCCTCTTGAGAAGCCTAGATCCCCCAATTCCAGAATCCTTCTGAGAAGTCACTTTCTCAGCTTCTTGACAACAGGTTCTGATGTAGAAACCTGTTCCTCATGTCTGACTCATCTCTCAAAGCAATCCTCCTTCTCTTTTGAGGTGTTTGAGGAACAGTCTTTTCCTCTTAGGCTTGGAAGATGAAGGCTTCACAGTAGGTGCTGAGGATGAGGGTTGAACTGTCTGTGAAGTGGAGAGATAGGATTTGATATATTGCCTGAGGGTTGGTTGAGTAGTATGAGTGGTATGTTGATGGTTGTTGTGGTGTTTTGGGAGGTGGTGTTGGTTGACATCAGGATAAACAGATCTATAGGACTCAGGGATCAGCATTTACTAAGATCTGTTGGTTACAGACTGAGAATCTGTAAAGGTCTAACCACTGCTTTCTTAGTGTCAGCATTTACCAGGTCATTAAAGGTACATTTTGCAACTTTGAAAGGTGAAGTTGACGGTACTGGTTAGTTCGAGGTCATGCAGTACAAAAAGTTAGATAATTTGACAGAATCTAGCAAAGTAGACAACATTCCTATCCTCTGTCATCCTATCCCCAATAAAACCTATTATAGCGTTGCAAAATCAAAATGAGTTGGTTTATAATGGCATACCCGATGTGCTGACTCATTAAGGGGATGACATCAAATTCGACACTTGTTCCCAAAGCTTTAGTGATGCAGTCGAAGAAGAAACTCCATTCCCTTCTGATATGAGCCCGTTTCAACTGCCCAAGCTTTGCCAAACTCTGTTCATACCCCAAACTGGCCATTAACTCCTGAAGAGCTGATTCCTCTGGAATTGAAAAAGTACATCCTTCTGGGAGATGTAGAGCCTTGCGTATTGTACCAGGAGTGACTGCATATGGAGAATCACCCACTTCGAAAACAATACTAGGAGTACCATTTTGACCACCATTATCAAAGTTTCCAGTCCTCCAAAGTGTCAGAACTTGTTGGCTTGAGAATACTGAAGGTTGGGTCAATGCATACCCGATTTCACTGTGTGCAAGAAGATCTTGCACAAAATGCAATTCAGACGGAGCTTCAGCATTATCAAGAATTGCAGCATAGTTGTTTGGAACAAATTTAGCTCCATCAATGATTAAATCCTTAGGTGCCATGAAATTAATCGAGATGTATAAGTGCCTGTTAGGTGTTTGATAGAATGTCTATATGAAAAACCAACGTTAGAAGAAGAAAAGAGTAAAAGCAAATAGAGAGAAAAAGTATGAAAGGAAATAAAAGATTAAAAAATCCTCTCTCTGTCTTACTTATACTTTTGAAAAAAAATGTAACCGTTGGACACCTGTCAGACATGCAGTAAAAACGAAGTTAATGGGCACGAGAAAACAGTAATCATTACTTACCCACTTGCAGTTTTTCAAGGAAAAACCGTTCCACTTACCCAGTTATTCCATTAATCAAGGTGAAACAGTTTTAATTCAAAATTGAAACTGTTCCCACTTATTTAATTATTTTTCACTGCAACATCAATATTCTGAAAAAAAATTGAGTGAAAATGACCATAATAAATCAGACAGCAAGTACTGATAAATAAAATCAGAACTTAAGTTAAAACAGAATTTATATGGTCATCAGAATATGAATATGTATCAGGATTTATCAATGCATTACAAAATATCTCAGAGACAAGATCTTGAAACAAAAAAATTTCATTAATATATCAAAGAATACATTCATGAAATTTAAATTACATCAGAACTTGTACAAGATTTCCCTAAGCTGCTAAACCTAACGTCAACAGCCTTTGTCCTAGCTCAAGAAGCAGGGCAAGGCTGATGATGAAGAAAAACAGGAAGAAGAAAATAAATCATTTCTTCTTCCTACTCTCGACAAACAGAATAGCGAGTCGTATGATTCGCTCTTGCTGGCGGAGAGCTTCCAGCCTTTCCTCCTCCAATCGCTCCAGATGGCGATGGTAGTCCATGTAGAGAACAGGAGGTGGGTGAGTACCTCCTGGGGAACGGAGTCCCCATATCTCATCAGGAATGGCAGTAACGTGCCATTCCTGCTGCCAATCGTCACAGCTCAGCTCCATATTGAATGTTTCGTAGTTCAAAACTATTGTAATTGACCATGGTGTTTTTGATATAAGATTATGAAGGTGAGTGTGTGATAAAAGATTTGATGGGAAGTGCTGATGTGAAGTGGTTTGCTTATATAGGCAAGAGAATGCCAGGAGACGCAAAGAAATTAATGCTGACAGGTAGAATTAATTCTACCTCGTCTCCCCAGACTTGGAAAAAGAAAAACATTCTTGGAAAGGGAAAACATGGTTTAATACGCACAGAAACAAGTAAAAGTTGACTGCTCATGTACGAGTACCACTATCCCTAAATATAGTGACTGTTAATCTTCCACTTCAACATATTCAGGTTTGAACCGAGACTGTTTCCAAATTTTATCCACAAATAAGTCAAGGAAAGAATCAGACGTTAATATCAGAACTTAGACTTATATTCAGAACTTAACGATCATCAGAACATAATTTCTTAACTCGAAAAATGAATGCCTATCTTAGTAAGTCCGCACACAAAATTCTGATTTATATTCTTCAGAACCATATCATCAGAACATGCAATCAGAACTTGTCCTCAGAATTTGTGCAATGTGACACAATGATGTTCATCTAAAACAACATAGATCACCACAGTGATTTTCATCATTCATATGGAGTGTTTAGTGTGTGCATTAAGCTAAATATCAGACAAAGAGTAAAGTCTGATTCACTTCAGTACATCTTAGAAATAAGGCATAACTAAAACTTTGCTAAAGAGCTGTCACTTATTCTGAACCTACTGTTGAATGAGTTCATGCTTGAGTCCATCTCAACTATTTTGTGCTAATTTTGTGCATCTTTTAAATTCCATTTTACAGTGGCTTCTCAGTGTAAGTGAGTCACGACTGCTTATCAGAATTTATGCTATTATCAGAGTATTTCTCCAGTAATCATAGAGTGTGAAAAGTCACCAGAAATATTTTGCTTTTCTAATGCATATTTACTTAATACCAGCCATGCACTTGGGTCGTCCCTTCCACATTTTTACTCTAGATCTCAAAGGAGTACCTGAATTTTAATCCATTGATTCTTTGCTTTTTCTTTTGATAAGAGAGGTTTATCAGCACTTAGTACATTCAACAGATTTACTAGCATCAGAACTTAACAGATGAGAAGCAATATTCTAGTTTTGGACTTAGTAATAAGATAGACCAAGTAAACTCAACTAAGCTCAATTATCAGGAATATTGCTTGTGTCAATGGATTTCCACAGAAATAATTACTTCTTACATGGGATCCCTTGTTTATTGAAGACTACTAGGTCAGCATCTAGCACAGTTATCCTCATAGGATTGAATAGTTACTTAAACAGACATATCACTATCAGAGTTTAGAAACATATATCAGACAACAGTCAGTACTTAAACACATTTTTCAATTAAGCACAGAATACACAAAGAGATTAAATTCGGTAAATACTGATCATAAAGTCTGATGCATCAGAACAAAACTAAGCAGATTTAAGAGAAAGAACCTGAAACCATTCCAAGTTCATTTACCCAATCTTGTAAAAGTAGCTTCACACAATGGTTTTTGTGAAAATATCTGCTAGTTGTTGATCTTTGGAACAAAGTGCAATTCCACTGTACCTTCATCCACATGTTCCCTGATGAAGTGGTACCTGATGCTGATGTGCTTTGTATAGAGTGTGAACTGGATTACCTGTCATAGCAATAGCACTTTGATTATCACAGTAAATAGGGATTTTGAAATATGTTAACCCATAATCCAGTAACTGATTCTTCATCCAAAGAATCCGTGCACAGCAGCTTCCTGCAGAATATATTCTGCTTCTGCAGTTTGATGTGGAAATTGACTTTTGTTTTCTTGCTAAACCAAGAAACCAATCTGCCCTCCAAGAAGTGGCAGCTTCCACTTGTGCTTTTCCTGTCAATTTTGCAACCTGCAAAATCTGCATCTGAGTAACCTATTAGTTTAAAATCTGATTCTCTGGATACCACAATCCCAGATCAGCTGTGGCCTTTAAGATACTTGAAAATTCTTTTCACAGCTGTTAAGTGAGGTTCTCTTAGGATCTGCTTGAAATCTTGCACAAGACAGGTAGCATACATGATATCAGGTCTACTAGCAGTTAGATATAGTAGAGAGCCAATCATACCTCTGTAATCAGTAATATCTACTGATTTACCAGTATCCTTATCCAGTTTTGTTGCAGTGGCCAGTGGGAGTGGATGCACTTGAACAATCTTTGCATTCCAAATTTCTTCAGGCAAGTTTCTGGTGTACTTAGTTGACAAATAAAAGTGCCTTCTTCATTCTGCTTGACTTGAAGGCCCAGAAAATAGCTAAGTTCCCCCCATCATACTCATCTGATACCTTGACTGCATCAGTTTGGCAAACTTCTTGCAAAGTCTGTCATTTGTAGACCCAAAAATGATATCATCAACATAAATCTGGAACCAGAAGTAAGTCCTTTCCATGGTTGAGGTAGAACAGTGTTTTGTCTATAGTTCCTCTGTAAATCCACTTTCCAGAAGAAACTGAGCGTAAAGTCTCATACCATGCTCTAGGAGCTTGCTTAGTCCATAAAGTGCTTTATCAAGCCTGTAGACATAATCTGGATGTTTGGAATCTACAAAGCCTGGAGGTTGTTCAACATATACTTCCTCCTCCAATTCTCCATTGAGAAAAGCACTTTTCACATCCATTTGAAAGACAGTAAACTTTTTGTGAGCAGCATAAGCCAAAAATATCCTTATGGCTTCTAACCTAGGCAACTGGTGCAAATGTTTCATCATAATCAATTCCCTCATGTTGAGAATATCCTTTTGCAACCAGCCTTGCCTTATTCCTTGTAATTATGCCATCACTGTCTAGTTTTGTTTCTGAATACCCACTTTGTACAACAACAGATCTATTCTTTGGTCTTGGCACTAGGGTCCAGACTTTGTTTCTTTCAAATTCATTTAACTCTTCCTGCATTGCTTGCACCCAATCAGCATCTTGAAGAGCTTCTTCCACTTTCTTTCGGCTCAGTCTAGAGAGAAAAGAATTGTAAAGACATTCGTTTGAAGTACCTGTTCTAGTTCTGACACCTGCATCAGGATTTCCAATTATCAAATCAGGTGTATGTGATTTAGTCCACTTCCTTGCAGATGGAAGGTTTTCTCTAGAACTAGATGCTCCCCCATGATCCATGCTGTCTTCATTTTCATTTTTTGATGCTCCCCCCTGAAACTATGCTCTCTGAGTTGGATTCTTCAGAATTTAGATTTTCAGAACTATCAGAACTTGGCTTATCAGAACTTGACGGATCAGAACTTGAAGAGCTAGATGTATGTTCTGATGCTTCTTGAGATGTGGTATGTTCTTGAGTATGCTCCCCCTGCATAGGTGCATCTTCCTTTGGCGTAGTCAACCACAGTTTCAATAACATCAGAGTTTAATCCATCAGAGTTTACAGTATCAGGACTTAGACTGTCAGGATTTTCAGTCTCAGAATTTGAGTCTTCATTTTCAAATCTCAGCTGATCATGGTCAATAAAATCTTCAAGAGCCAGTAATCTTCTTTGTCATCAAAAGAGACATTGATAGATTCCATGACCACTCTTATTCTCAAATTATAGACTCTGAAGGCTTTGTGGAAAGTGGATATCCAATAAAGATTCCTTCATCAGCTTTTAGATCAATTTGGATAGCTGTTCAGGATGAGTCTTGAGAACAAAAACACTTGCATCCAAATACATGAAAGTACTTCAGATTTGGCTTCTTTTCTTCACCATCTCATATGGTGTTTTTCCTTGCTTGTTAATGAGTGTTGCATTTTGAGTAAAACAAGCAGTCTGCACAGCTTCAGCCCAGAAATAGGTTGGAAGCTTTGCTTCTTCAAGCATTGTACGTGCAGCTCAATGAGAGTTCTATTCTTCCTTTCAACAACTCCATTTTGCTGTGGAGTTCCAGCAGCAGAAATTCCTGCTTAATTCATGGTTTTTGCAGAACTCTTCCATTATCAATTCTTGAACTCAGTGCCATTATCACTCCTTATGGATTTTCACAGAATCTTTGACCAATTTATCCAGATGTTTGACATGATCAATCAAGATAGATGCAGTTTCACTTTTTGTGTGCAAGAAATACACCCATGTGTATCTGGTGAACTCATCCACTATGACCAAACGCATATTTCTTCTTTGCAATAGACATGACATTCACTGGACCAAATAGATCAACATGTAGTAGATGATAAGGCTCAAGAATTGATGATTCAGTCTTGCTCTTAAATGAAGATTTCTTTCTTGTTTGGCCTTCTGACAAGAATCACAAAGGCCATTAGGAGCAAATACTGACTTTGGCAGTCCTCTCACAAGATCTTTCTTGACCAGCTCATTTATATTGTTGAAAATTTAAATGAGAGAGTTTCTTGTGCCTATTCCAGCTTTCTTCAATTGATGCTCTACTCATCAGACAGATTGCAGAACCATCAGTACTTGTTGAAAGCTTAGCTTCATAAATGTTACCACGCCTGTATCCTTTCAGAACAACTTTGCCTTTAGATTTACTCACAACTTCACAGTGTTCTTCAAAGAAATCAACATGATAACCTCTATCACAGATGTGACTATATCTCAGCAGATTGTGTTTAAGTCCTGAGACCAGAGCTACTTTTTTAATGAATGACATCCCAAGATTGATATTGCCATATCACCAATGTTTTTTCCAATGTTGCCATCTCCATAAGAAACACTTGGGCCAGCTTTCCCACAAAGTCTGATAGCTAGGGCCTTATTTCCAGTCATATGTCCTGAACATCACTGTCCAGAACTAGAATATTTTTCCTGTTGCCCTGCAATCACAAAGACCACTAATGATTAGTTTTAAGGAACCCAGACTTGCTTGGATCCTTGGCCTTATCAAGTTTGTTAACATTTGCAGCGATTTTAGCATCAGAGTTTAGTTAACATTTTTCTTATCAGAACTACACTATCAGACTTTGAATCAGAATTTACACTAGAAGGAACAATGGAAACTTTCTTCAAAGAAGGTTTTATTTGATATAATCATAGTACAAACTATGATATTCCTGTAAAGTATAAATGGAATGCCATAAACTACCACATGAAACCAAGATTTTGTGGTTTATATCTAACAGACTGACTCTTAACTCCTGACTTTGAAGGTAAGGAGTTTATGTTCTTATTCTTCCTGCAAAAAGAAGCCATATGGTTAGAACTTCCACAGTTTATGACACGTTTTCCTAGGAGCATCAGGAACAGGCTTATAATTATTGCTTTTATTCACACCTTCCTTTCCAGTCCTATTTTTCCTAGGTGATTTTACCTTGTTTGCATTCTTAACATCTTTCACTTATGCTTAAGCTGCTTCTTAGTCATTAAGCCTATGTTTACTTCAGCTGTCTTTTCCTGTTTTAGTTTGTCAGAAGTTAATTCCTCTTTAACTTCTGATTTCTCATTATCAGACTTTACAGTTACAAACTTAACAGGTTTTAACTTTGGCTTTTGCTTACAACAGGCTTAATTTCTACAGTTCCTTTATCATTCTTATCCTCTCCATAACCTAAGCCCTCTTTCCAATTTTCACTACTTAGCAAATTTTGAGTTGTTCTGCCAGAGTTAGTCCAAGTCCTGATAATCTCTCTTTCCTTTTTCTAACTCAGTTTTTAGAGATTCATCATTTTTAGCACTTCATCCCTAACATAAAAGCATCATCTCTATCCTTCTGAGTTTGATGGAACATAACTAACTCTTTTTCTAAGAAATCATTTCTTTTCTTAAAAGCAAGATTTTCAGAAGTTAATCTTTCACATGTTAAAGTTTGATCTCTATAACTAACAAACATGGTTTTAAGATATCTTCTCAACTCATTAATATCATCAGTATGAAAAGCATAAGTAGTCTGAGGTACCTTTGTTTCAGCAGCTTCAGAACTGCTCTCAGCACTTTCTTTATCAGCATTTGCCATCAAAGCATAGTTCTCCTCACTTTCAGAGTCTGAGGTGTCTGTCCAGCTTTTCTTCTTTGTGACAAGAGCCTTGCCTTTGTCACCCTTCACTTTCTTGCAATCAGGAGATATGTGGCCTTTCTCACACAGTTATAGCATTGACATTGGTATAATCTCCTCTATCAGACTTTCCTCCTCTGCCCTCAGATCTTCTGAAATTCTTCTTATCAGACTTTGATGCCTTTCCTGGAAAACTTCTTTCCCTTCCTGAACTTCCTGTATGCAATCTTTGTGATCCCTTTCACCATAAGAGCACACAGCTTCATCATCTCCTCATCAGCATCAGTCTCAGGCAAGCTTTCAGAATTCTGAGGTCATCATCACTTTCAGAACATGATGACTCAGTATCGACTTTGTGAAAAGAGCTTATCCACTTGTCTTTCCTTGAGGTAGCTTGCTTTGGGGGATTCTCTTCAGCCTTAAGAGCAACTGTCCTTGACATTCCTCCTTTCCTCTTGCTTCTTTGTTCATCTCAAGTTCATGAGTCTTGAGACATTCCCATAAATTTCATCAAGAGTGTTTCATCAAGATTGTAGTTGTCTCTTATTGGTTGTTGCCTCAATCCCAGCATTCAGGAAGAGCTAACAGGAATTTTAAGGTTTGAATCTTCAAGATCATACTCCTTATCAACCAATGACAAATCATTCAAGAGTTTGACAAATCTATCATATAAATCAGTCAATGACTCATTAGCCTTTGAGTCAAAGTGTTCATACTCTTGAGTGAGTATTGTCTTCCTGTTCTTCTTAATTGTATCAGTTCCCTGACACCTTGTTTCCAGAGCATCCCATATCTCCTTAGCAGTCTTGCAGTTAATTACCCTGTTTGACATTACATTATCAATGGCACTATGCAGTAAGTGTCGTACCTTAGCATCCTTAGCAATTGATGCGATATCTTCAGCAGTATAATCACTCTTCTCCTTTGGTACGGTCTTTGCTGCTTCACCTGCAACTGCAACAGCGAGCTTGGTTGGTTTGTGAGGCCCTTCCTTGATTCTATCAAGATATTCTGGATCTGTTGCTTCCAGGAACATGGTCATCCTCACCTTCCATATGGTATTCAGATTTCAGTATGGGAACTCTGATGGTCTCATACCGACTTTGAATTTGTGTCTTTGGTGGTTCTTCAGTTTTGGTAGGCTTAGTTGGAGTTTCTGTGTCAGACATGATTGTGTTTGGATCTTAACTGTATGTGCGTTAACAGATCGCTCTGATACCACTTGTTGGTCACACACACTGTAGAGGGGGTGAATACAGTATAAAGTACAATCAAATCGAACTTTAATATCTCAAGTAACAGAAAACAAACTTTATTGAAATAAACTCTGTTACAGTATGGAACTGTTACCTCTCAGTGATGAACAATATCACGAAGCTGCTAGGGTTACAATGAATAATCTTCTCGAATATGATAACACTTATAGTGTAAACCCTATGTCTGTGTTTATATACTACACAGTTACAAGATAATCTCTAATTGATATGGAATATAATTCTGCTTCCTAAAATATATCAATCAGATATCTTTTCTTCCAAGTATTATATTCTTCATAGAATTCCTTCTTCATGCATATCTCTTCTTATGTTTATCTCGATCTTCTTTCTTTAATCAGCTACTGTCCTTATCTGAACGTCCTTCAGCACTTAAGTTCTGATATCCATCTTCTGATGATTATCTCCTGATAATATAAGTACTGATATCCTTAAGTCCTGACTTCCAGTAAGTACTGATTTATCCTGTTTAAGTAAGATCTGAAAACTAAACATAAATCATATTAGCCATGACATTATCAAATATATCTAACAAAATATTTCTAGCAATAGTTATTATAATTATATAACAAGAAAAAAATAGATTAACAATTGAACCTCAAAAGGTATACCTGCCCTAACATCACAAGCTCCTTTGACCATTGAACAAAGCTACCCACTGCATTTCCTATGGTCTCATGTTCGTCACATGGCACAGGAAGTGGTGTTAGTTGATATTCAGCTAAAACTTCATCAACATATACTTTGACATTTTGGGATGCAATCGGGTTATTATGAATCATATTCCCCTGACTATTTGTTGGAAAAATAGTCCCTCTTGCCACAACAACTCTTCCTTTCTGTGTATGTATCACAAAGATGACAAAGCGTCGGAACCTGCATCATAAATTACAAAGAATGTATTGGAGGCACGTGTTCAGCAAAGTAAAAAGAAAAATTATACAAAAGTACCTGGAGATTTGACAAATGATCTTCCCGATCCACTAACTGACAACTACTTCGAACAACTTCATTTTTCTGTGTACCAACATTATTGACAAAATTAACATTAGGGAGTGACATGCCCATCTGCTTCAACTGGTTAAAAATACCATCCAGTTTTGAATTCATAATTTCAATCATCCTGTCCTCGCACTCCTTCTAAACCTTTTTGGTGATTTCTTGTGTAATTGTAGCCAACTCATCGAATGAAACAACCCCACTATGTTTGTTTTTCCCTGATCCAAATACGTCTCGAATTTCTGCTCCTCCACCGACCCCCTAACACGTCCTTCATGCTCCTTACAGCCAAGTGCACACGACAATACATCATCGTGGCCTTGTGGAGTCTATAACCCATCTGAAACTGCCCTATTTAACTCTTCCTGTTTTATAACATCAAAAGAAAAATATATTTTTATAGCTTCATTAATATTATGGGTAATGTGATTAGAAAATAAACAAGTAATTTACCATATTCTCATACACCTCCTTTGTCTTTTCATTTGGGAAGTAGTAACCTCCATCTTCTTTAGGTTTAGTACGTGCTCTAACCCAATCATAACCACGCCTCGTACGCTCACTTGTTATAATTGATGGATCAACAGATTCAGAGTCATTCAAAGAAGTGATAGGGTCATCAACACACCACTTGCTAGTTTTTCCCGCATATCCACCAGGCCCAAGATAATGCACATGTTCATTATGTGATTGACTTACTTTCGCTTTATCACTTATCTCCTGAAAAAAGAATTGTTAGTCTAGGGGTTGCAATTTTAATTGAATTGGTATAATCTCTTAGATACTGACTCTTTTTTACCTTAAACTCTTCACTTTCACGCCTCTTATTGAATATTTTCCATATCTCCTCGCTAATATATTTATATTTTTCAAATGGATCCTTCCCTGTGCGCACATACTTCCTAGTCAACTTACCCTTGAATTCCCTCCAGCTCTTTCTAAGACATTCTTCTTACGCGACTCATCAAGTTTCCAACGATTCTGAAAATAATGAAATAATTACAAATTAATGAGAGTGTTCCATCCACTTATAGCATTTACATATTTACTTAAAATATAAACCAAAAGTTGGTGCTTTTGTACAGTTCTGACTCTAGAGAGAATGATAATGTATTATGTACTAGATTACTGTTCAGTAAAACTTGAACACTGTTCTTGCATTTCCGTCTCTGTACAATGTAAGCTAATTAAATCAGACACTAATAAGAGATTATAATTTAATAAGATAATTTTTTTATATAAAAATTTGAAGTCTACAAGGAATTTTGAAAGAAAAATAAAAAATATTAAAAATAAAAATTATTAAATAACTTTACAGTAGGAAAAAATCTACATTAAAATTACTCTAATTATGCAACTAGATTGTAAAACTGATAATAACTTTACAGTTGTTAGATTGGTCTTTTCTAGGTTTTCTCTTACAGGTCTAATAAAAAGATGAATTCTTATATGCCAAAAAATAAAATAAAATACCTTGATATCATCCCAAATTGCTTCTTTCAATCCTTGATTAACTACATCCCAGCTCTCGATATTAATATCAACTTGGAATTGAACTACCGTTCCTACGTAAATCCTAAATCTTTAAGCATATCCCCAATTGGGTCACCATACTTATTGAACAAATGCTACACTCGAAATCTCGGTTCAACATTCTTTTTTTTTAATTTTTTTGCAAATTGTTGGACCTCTTGTCCGTTTCTTGGAAACTTCAGTAGAACCATGCTCTGTATTTTCTTTATCCATAGAAAATGTTGCAATATAAACAATTTTATGAATGAAAACTAAGAGAAACAGAGATATGCTGGAACTCACTATTTTATTTCAAAGAGAACATAACATGTAAATAGAAAGAGCGTACAAAAGATAAGCTGGAAAATAGGAACTAATGCAACAGCTTCCTAATAACAATATGCCACTACGGATTATTCCACTACTTCTCCTACAAACATGCTAATGCTGAATGACCAAGTCCCATGTATCAAACAGTGCTGCAAACCAGCAACACCAGCAACAAAATAAAACACCTTGGCAAATATAGTTTAGATTAATAATGCCAACAAACTCCCCCTTAATCTAAACTTGCACAGACAGATCCTTCAAGCCAAGTAAGTCTCGCATTTTCTCGAACTTGAATGCTGCAAGAGATTTCGTCAACACGTCTGCTCTTTGCTTCTCTGAGCTAATATGCTTCACCAGAATATCTCCCTTCTCGACACATTCTCGAATGAAATGATAGCGTATATCTATATGCTTGCTCCTTCCGTGAAATACCGGATTCTTAGCTAGATCAATAGCCGACTTATTGTCTATATACAACACCACAGGCCAAGACTCTCACCTGTGATTTTGGACAGCAAATTCTTCAACCATATTGCCTGGCATGCTGCAGCTGTAGCAGCCATAAATTCAGCTTCACACGAACTAAGAGCAACACATTTCTGTTTTTGTGAAACCCAAGTTATCAGACTCTCATTCAGGTAAAACACCATGCCTCCAGTGCTCTTACGATCTACCAAGTTCCCAGCCAAATCACTGTCTGTATATCCTGTCAGAATGTTGTTACCACTGTTTTTGTATATACAAGCCCGTAGTTCAAAGTTCCTCGCACATATCGAAGCACACGCTTTGCAGCATTTAGATGCATTGTAGTAGGCTTCTCCATGAACCTACTAATTATTCCAACGGAATAAGCAATGTCTGGCCTGGTGTGAACCAGGTAACGCAGACCACCAATCAAGCTTTTATAAAAAGTCGCATCTACCTCCTTTCCCCCTTCATCCTTAGTGATAACTTCTTTGGGATCCATGGGGTACCTTGTTGGGTTACACTCTGCTAATCCCGCTTCTCCAGAATTCTCTTGGCATATGCCGTCTGTCTTAACTCTATATGTCCCATGCTTTGCTTTACCTCAATACCTAAATAGTGAGACAATAAACCCAGGTTGCTCATGTCGAATTTTTGATTCATCTGCATTTTAAAATCTTCAATGACTGACTTGCTGGTTCCGATTATCAAGAGATCGTCGACATACACAACTACTATCAACGTCTCCTTCTCAATTCTTTTGGTATAAACGGCGTGCTCGTGTGGACATTTAGTGAAACCAAGCTCCTCTAGGCATTTATTTAATTTCGAGTACCAGGCCCTGGGCGCATGTCGAAGCCCGTACAGAGCCTTATGAAGCTTATACACCAAATGTTCTTCCCCCTTCTTAACGAACCCTTCTGGTTGAGACACGTACACCTCCTCTTCAATCTCACCATTTAAAAATGCCGTCTTTACGTCGAGGTGATGAACTTCCCAACTATGTTTAGCAGCAAGAGCGAGTAGTAGTCGCACTGTTCCAATCGAGTCACTGAGCAAAAATCTCTTCGAAATCAATTCCTTTCCTCTGTACATAACCTTTTGCAACAATTCGTGCCTTGTGTTTTACTATATTACCAGCTGTATCTTTCTTTAACTTGAACACCCACTTCAAATTTATTGCCTTTTGTCCAGGTGGCAACGTTGTCAAGCTCCAGGTTTTATTCTGTCCGACTGACTCCAGTTCATTCTTCATAGCTTGTTTCCACAGTCTATCCTTGGATGCCTGTGCGTAATTTATTGGCTCATCTGCTGCTACGAAAAATAACTCATCATCCTCCAATTCTATGTGTTCAGCATCAGCATATATATCTGAGAGAGACCTGTATTTATGGGGTGCACTACTCGAGTCCGTTTCTGTATTTGACACTTGAGAATTTGTTGAAGATAAGGATTCTACTGATGCATCAGAACTCGAATCATACTCTGACTCTCTTGAGTTACCCACTTCATCACTCAACGTGTTGTCTTCACCTCCTGTTTCATTATCTCGAGATTCACCAGACCCCAGCCCAAACACTACGAAATTTCCTTCATCAGATTTTTCACTCTCAGAATCACATGCCCAGCCCACGACCTTGTTTCCTCAAAAATCAAGTCCCTGCTTACGTGCACCCTTTTGTTAACTGGATCATAAACTCTATACGCCTTGGTTCTGGGTTCTTTCCCTAAGTGTACTACCACCTTGCTTCTGTCATCTAACTTCTGCAAATTAACATTAGGAATACGCATATAGCTATACATCCAAACACACGTACATGTCCTATATACGGTTTTTCACCAGACCACGCCTCAAATGGAGTAATTCCTGACACTGCTCTAGTAGGCAAACGATTTAACAAATAAATGGCATGTCGGATAGCCTCACCCCAAAAATAACTTGGCATCTTCATCTTCCCTTAAGCAAGCTTCTTGCCATCTCGATCAGAGTTCTGTTACGTCGCTCAACCACTCCATTTTGTTGGGGTGAATATGGTGCCGTGAAGTGGCTGTTTATTCCATTATCTTCACAATAATTCAAGAATTCCTTGGAGCAAAATTCACCTCCTCGGTCCGTTCTAAAAGTCTTGATTTTTCTCTCCTTACCATCTTCAACTAAGGCCTTAAAGCGTTTGAATGCTTCAAATGCCTCATTCTTTGCCTTTAACAAATAAGCCCACATCACACGACTATAATCATCAACCAATAAAATACGTACCTATTTCCAGCTGTTGTTGAAGGCGTGATTGGCCCACACAAGTCATCATGCACCAATTCTAACTCCTTGCTTGCACTGTAATTGCTTTGTTGAGGAAATGATTTTCTGATTTGTTTCGACATTAAACACCCAGTACATACCCCCTTCAAATGTTTAACTTTGGCAGCCCTGCACCATCTGTCTCTTTCCCATCTCTTGCATTGCATTAGCATTTACATGACCGAGTCTTGAGTGCCATAGCCATTCTTGGCCTTGAATTCCTTCCGAGAGTAAACAACCTGCATCTCCAGTATTAATTATAATCTTATATAATCGATTCAAGGACCTTTTTACA